>NW_003852515.1:1275091-1279139 GCF_000181295.1 Otolemur garnettii | reverse complement strand
TAAATGTTTTGACACAATGACTATGCAAATGATGTGAAATTTATGTGAACCATCTTGATGAAAGTATTTCAAAATGTATATGAAAACTCTACACTGTACCCCATGTTTGCATTAATGTATACAGCTATCATTTAATAAAAAAATAAAAAAATAAAACAGGAAAAAAAAAAAGAAAAGAAAAGGAGGAAACCTCTAATGAAGGTTACTTACTGAGTAAAGTCTTTCCTCCTTACAGATGATATAAAAGTATACCTCAGGGCAGTGCCTGTGGCTCAAAGGAGTGGGACACCAGCCCCATATGCCAGAGGTGGTGGGTTCAAACCCAGCCCTGGCCAAAATAAATAAATAAATAAATAAAAGTGTACCTCAGTTCTGTTCCTTTGTTAGTTTACTTGGACTGCCATAAAAATACCAGAGACTGGTTTGAACACAGAAAGTAATTTTCTCATAGCACTGAAGACTAAAAGTCCCAGATGAGGGTGTTAGCATGGTGGATTTCCCCTGAGGCCCTCTTCCTGGCTTCTACATGGCCATCTTCTGCATATGTCCTCACATGGTCTTTACTCTGTGTGTATCTGTGTGCAAATGTCCACTTCTTATAAGAACACCAGTCACGTTGGATTATTGTCCACCTTAAAGATCTTTTTTTTTTTTTACCTTAATTATCTCTTTGAAGATTCTGTCTCCATAAAAAGTTATATTTGAAGGTGCTGGAGGTTCTGACTTCAATGTATAAATTTGGGGGAGGACATACTTCAGCCTTTCTAAAAGATGGTGAATTTTAAGTCAGTGGAGATTTCTTTTTAAAATCAGTTGAACTTTAATCATAAGGTTCCTTATCTACTACAGACACAGTCACACCTTCTATGGAAATGGACACATGAACAGGAGGGCCAGGTCTCTTCAGCAACTTCATCCTTGTTCTCAGAATGTTGTTCTCATCAGCCTAGAGAAAGCAACTGGTAAGTGTCTTACGGAGATGTCTAGTCTTTGTAGAACAGGTTTCTAAGGAAGCGGCAAATTCCTGTGTTGTCCAGAGTGTCATCACTTGCAAAGGTTAGGGAAATTACAGCAAATCCTGAATAAGTCAATCTGTCACTGGGTACCACGTCTTAGGTCACTCCTGAGCTATTTCTCAAAAGAGTTTGTTGCCTGAGTTTAGATTTCTGTGACTGTTTTAGGTTTTACCATAAAAAGCATCTATTACATAGCTAATAGTCTCCTGGGCTGGGCCTTGCTGTTTTTCCTGAGCTCTGTCTCCAGCTAAGCAGTGGAATTGAACCCTGTTTTCTGTAAAACCGTACAAAGCAGACCTCACCACTAAGACAGACAGCATCATGGGGATGAAAATATGCCAGCATCATGGCATGACCAATTTTTAACAACCCCAGTTTAACACAGAATGAGCAGAAGTGTCTGGTGGGGTGGAGATGGGAGTTCTGGAGGCCTTCGGAGTACAGGGCCTGAACTCTGACAGAGAGTCAGATGTGAACTTATGGCTCCTCTTCCAGGAAATGAATCAAGGTTTGGGAGAAGAGGAGGAAGTTTTATGATGTCTTGGAACTGAGAGAAAGAGCTTAATGAACTGCGATGTGGGATGTGAAGAGGTGTTCCAGGAAAACGTTTCTGAAGCACATCTGTCAGGACCAGGGAGCTCCATCCAACACGAGCTTGTCCAGTGGAAACGTTACGACTTAAACATTGCTCAGCACTTGGTGTGTCAGAATACAGCACGCCCTTTGCTTAGGAAGGCCAGTCTCATTCACCCGCTTCCTTGGCATTTCAGGGAGCCATGTGGATTTCCACCAGTCCTCCACCTCTTTCCAGAATCCCATTTCCTCCCCATTTTCTCCGGCCACACCAGCCCTTGCCCAAATCTACTTACACTCCCAGGGCGTTCTCTGCGCACTCTCTCGGGGCTCTCATTTTTCTTACAGGGTCCTTTTCGTAGACCCTTTCTAATGTTTATTTAATGTCAACTCCTTCACAGAGATTCTCCTGATCCTCCTAATTTCGATATTTCTCTTTCTCCTCTGGACAGCTGCAGCACTTTAAATGTATCATGCAGTTCAACGTGTTTCATTATCTATTAGGACTGTCTTGTCCCCAATTCTAATACATTATTAAACTTAATGAAGATAATGGATTTTTATTTTCACTCTCTTTGTATCCTTACCTGTCCCTAGCACAACTCTTGCACATAGAATGTTTATAATAAATACTTGTTGAGTAAAAATGAACCAATAATTTGTTGAATGCCATTGAATGGCTGCTGTGAAACAGCTCCCTTTCTATCCAGGGCTCTATACAGCCTGGGCTCTGGGGCCGAACTAGAGCACAGGTTGGGTGGCTTTGCTGCCAGGGTGGTGGGATATGTTGTTAAGAGCATTCACAAGTCGGTATCTCAGGCTGAGGCCAGAGTGAAACTCAGTCGTAAAGGAGCATCGAGTGAAGAGGCAGCAACCAGCAGTTTACCAAGGTGGGGAAAGTTGGTGGGGCAGAGGAATGGCTAGGAGGTATTGCTGAAAAGTCTTCTCAGAGAGACTGGGGTAAAAAGGTTGGAACTTGGTTGGTAAAGAACTGCGAAATGGAGTAAGCTCTTGAGGATATTTTCCTCCTTTATTGTTTCATGGCTTGAAATTCAGACCAGACCGTCAGTGGTGGACCAACTTAATGGCTTACTTGGAGTTAGCTTTTCTTACCCTTTCCTTTAACGGTAAGCCTTCAGAGTGCTCTGCCAGTGCTTTGCTATGGTCTCTACATTGCTATGACCCTGCAAACAAGCTGAGGTGAACGGATTTCCCTAACCCTGGTCCAGGTGAGTGGGCTGGACAAAGCCCTACGACTTGCCACCTCGGTGACAGGCAGTGGAACTTACCTTCCTGGAATTAAGTTGTGTCTCTTTTGACTTTGATTTTCTTTTGGGCTCTAGATCTAGGGTGATGGGGAGGCATGTCGAAAAGAGATCTGCAGTAAATAACTACCTAGTCCAACTCCCACTTTGTCTTCACTTGAAAAATGTAGTTTAAGATTAGTCTTTCTGGGCTTCAGATTCCTTGCTTTTAAAATGGGATGTAATCTTGAGTAGCCCTACCTGTAAAATCTTAAAGTAGTGACTTAGATACAACAGGTTCTTGAGATGCTTTTCTTTAATCAGTTTTGTTAATTACTATTTCTGGAGCACTTGCATGCAAAGGGCTGGCCTTACTGGACAGAATGGGACAGTGCCACTCCTCCCTCTAAGAGCCTGCAGCCTAGGCTTTGTGTGGCCTATCCCACTGGACCAGTTTGACTTAAGGAATGAACCCTTTCCATGATTCTTGCAAGTCTTTACAAATCTAGAAAAAATATTGGAAGTAAAATCATTAATATCTGACTCATTACTTTATAAATACTTCCGTAAAATGAAGATGATTTTTTAAAAGTTACTTAGCAAGACTGTACCAAGAAAGAAATAAAATGTGACTTAGAAGGAGTTTGTGGAGTGTGAAAGACTTGGGCAATGTAAATGATCACGACACCATTTGTTGTGCAGACCAAAGAGAGCTTTTCCTGCTACCCTGGTCTGAGACAAAGAAAGGAAATGAGAAGGGCTGGTGCCCTCTAGTGGCTGCAATCCATAGCCACTTTAGGGAAGGGGTGGCCCAGAGAGGGATGGAGGAAGCAGCTTGAGAAGATACTAGTGTTTAGCAGGGAAATTAATCTGTCCTTAGCCTAAGAGGGAGGGGGAGACATTGGGGGAGACATTGGGGGAGACATTGCCTACGTGGCTTTATCTATCTGCTATACCCGGCATAGTGGAAGGCACAAGGGTTTGGAAGTGAATAGGCCTGATCTTGTCATTTACTTCTGACTCAGTCAATTTACCTAATCTCCTATTTGCATAATGGGAAAAATAATACCTAATTCGAGAGTTGTGAAGATTAAATGAACTAATTTATGTAAAATAGTTTTCCCAGTATCTGGCACAATTTAAGAATTTTTAAAAAGCGTTTACTCCCTTCAAACCTTTTTATATGATTGGGTTCATATTGCCAGGCTACTTGGG
>NW_003852515.1:1267429-1275071 GCF_000181295.1 Otolemur garnettii | reverse complement strand
TGTTCCCTTTCTAACCCTGTCAAAGAGAAAACAGTTCCCTTGGAGCTGATACGTTCTACAACCACAGGGCTTGGTAAATCTGCTCTTCTAATCCTGTTCCCATTTTCCTTTTCACATCTGTATGTCTATTTACTGCTTTAACTGGGGGCTGTGTCCTGCCTAGCAGGGCTTTTGAATGGAATTTTTCATGAGTCTTTAAGGTAAAGAACTATCTTATTACCTGGGTGTGTACCCAGGATGAACCTTCCACTAAAGCTGAGTATGAGCCATGTTCATGGGGCAACCGTTCTGTCCACCGTCCCTCTGGTCCACACCCAACACTAAAGGGCTGAGGCAAATCATGTCCTCCTCTCTGGGCTTTGTTGGAAAGGGGCATATTGGAGGAAGGAGACATAATCTGCCATTTCTAAGGTGGATATTTAGTGTTCTCAGAAATTTGCAGACATTTGAAGGGATGGATCTGTAAATCTCACAGAGGTAACACAGCATATGACTTCAGGCAAATTCCGCTTCCTCCTGTGTTGAGCTGGGACTGGTTCACAAGAGCTGACTGTTTCTCCTCAACTCCACACAGGAGCAAAGATCTGAAGGATATACGGGAAGGGAATGAATCACTCATCTCTCTGGGAGAAAACTGTTTCAACAGAGGGAACACACAAGTGTCTGGCATGTTGCAGAAACATTAAGGAGGCTGGTTTGATGGGAGGAGAGTGAGCGAGGACAGATCTGAGGTTGCACTTCTCCAAGTAAGAGATGCCCTCGGCATGGGCAAGTTCAACAGCAGCGACAGAAATGAGCTCCTGAGCATGATGTGGTAGCAAAGCCTCAAGATTTTCTGAAAGACTGCCCATGGGGTGTAAGAGAAAGAGGGGAGTCAAGAGTGAGTTCAAGTATTTTAGACAAAGCAGCTAACACTATCAAGTTACCATTGACAGGAAGACTGTGGGAGGAGCTGGTTTGAGGAGGATAATCAGGAGTTGGATATTGGCCCAGTTAAGTATGAGATGCCTAAAATATATCCAAGAGGGGTTGACAGTTTGATATTTGGTTACATGACCTGGAGGTCAGGGAAAAAGTTCAGGCCTGAGATAAAAATGTAAAACTCTTCAGCATAGAGATGGCATTTAAAGCCTAGATATTAGATGAACTCACGATGGAGCAAGACTTGACAGAGAAGAGGTCCAAGTACTAAGCTCTGAGGCTCTCAATGTTGGGAAGTCATGAAATCAAAGAATAGTGGAAGGATACTAAAGAGGAATGGGCAGTAAGCCAGAAGTCAATCCAGGGCACCAAGGGAAGAAAGTATTGCAAAAATAGGAGTGCTCAACTGTTTCAAATGGTACTGATAGGTCAAGTAAGATGAGAGTACAGAATTGACTGTTTAATTTAGCAGCATGGTGTCATTACTGACCGTGACAAAGCAATTTGGATATCAATATTGTAGCTCGTTCATTTGTTTATATTTCTTTCTATACTGCTGTTGTGTTAACTTCTTAGGGAGAGGGAATATGTAGCGTTTCAGTCATTTGTGTCCTGGCATGCTCGGTGGAATGAATGTATAAATACATGGAAAGTAGTATTTTATTAATAGTTACTGGCCTGGGGTTCCCAATGTAAGGCTGTTGTCACTCCAGGACTACTGGCCTAGAAAGAAATCTGTCACCAGACATGGTGGTACTTGAATCACACAGGCCAGTTTATTCTATTGTTAATGACACTTTCATTCCACAAGTCTTAGTTTTATATATTACCATCATTCAATTATTCCTTTATAGTTCATCTTGAAGTGGTTCTTTCGCTTTTACTTACTAACTTCTCATATACCCCATCATGATAACCTCCCTAATGCCATCTGCATATTGCTCAAAACCGTCTTCATACACAAACTTTCAGTGACCTGGGGTAGCTTCTTTCAGCCTCACTGAAGATGTCATGGTGAGCAAGTTAGACATGGTGACACACTCCCCTCAGGGAGATTTCAGTCTAATAGGATTATGTGGCAGAGACATTAAAGAATTACAATAAAGGGTGACAAATGTGATGGGAGGGAAAGTGCCCCTTTGTCCTATTTTCAGGGTTGCATCCTAGATCCTTCTTTCCTCACTCTGTGTGTGATCCCAGGAGATTTCCTTCACCCTCTTGGATTCAGATAATGACTATCAAATACAGATTTTCAGCTCAAATCTTTCTAAACATGTTGGACCAACATCTTTTGGATCTCTCCTTTTTGGGTTCTCACAATCACCCTTACAGTGAACTGTCAACAAAGGGACCAATCACTGTGTATTCCCCAACGTACACCCACAGCCTGGTTCTTCTGTCTGGTCCACCATTGTCTGCAGCACCCTTGAGTCCGTTGCCCACCCAGACACCAGAACTTTAGTCTTGGTTTCCTGGGCAACCTCACCCCATTGTGAGAAACTTGTCACTAGTTCTACGACTTCTTTCTCCTAAATATTTTTCAAATCCCATGGTGACCTTAATTCCCACTGAAATTGCAGTTAGATAATAGCTGTTAAAACTTTACTGGACCTTTATGATTACCAGGCCCTGCAATAAATGCTTTAAATGTGTTTCCTCACTTAATTCTCAGAACAATCTCACTGGGTAAGCTCCAGCGAGCTCTGGTGTTATTCCCACTTGCACAGATAAGGAAGCTGAGGTACAGAAAGGTTAACTGCTTTGCAGAAGTTCACACAGATGGTGGGCGAAGGAGCTTTGCCGTATGGACCTGCATCATCAGCCTCTGAGCCGCTGTCTTCTTTTCCTGTGGATTTCCACAACAGTCTCCAGCCATGCCCTTTTTAAAACTTCACTTTGCACCCCAGTAAAACTGTATTTCTATTTAAAGTTCTTGAGTTGCTCTTGGTTATCCTTAGGATACACTCCAAAGGCCATAATAGGTTTTCATGTCGTTCTTCATGATCCAACCTCTCATTACTTTTCACGGCTTTGTCATTCCTTCTCTTATCTGCCCACCACAGTTTTTACAATTTCTTTCCCCAGTGGAAACATTTTACTATACAGGCAGTCCCTGGGTTACGAATGAGATAGGTTCTGTAGGTTTATTCTTAAGTTGAATTTCTATGTAAGGTGGAACAGCTACCTTTGCCTGTTATCTGCCATAGCCTCCATTAGTAAGTGAGAGCTGTACATAAGTTGGATTTTTGTAACTTGGGGACTGCGTATATCTATAAATAATTTTTCTTATTTAACATCAGTCTCTTTAAAAATTTCTCCCTCAACTGCCCTATTATGAATTTTTCTTTTTAATTTTTTTCTAAATTTAAAAAATCCTTTCATTTTGGATTAAATTAGACTTAAAGGTAAGTTTTTAAAATAGTATAATTTTTTTATATCCCTCACCCAGCTTCTTCTAATGGGAATATTTTATAAAACCATAGTACAATAATTAAGAACAGGACATTAACATTGGTAAAATATTATTAAAGATCTTAGAGCAATTTCACCATTTTTCTACTAATATATTTTTTAGAAAAGAAAAAAAATAAGATCATATGGGGAGTTACTTGCTTTTTAAAAATTGTTACATAATAATTATACATATTTGTGGGCCTTATATGATATTTTGATATATGCATACAATAAGTAATGATCAAATCAGGGTAATTGGGATATCCTTTACCTCAAACATTTATCTTTTCTTTGTGTTTGGAGCAGTACAATTCTTCCCTTCTAGGGAAGGTAAATGTCTAATAAATCATTGATAACTATGGTCATCCTATTGTCTTATCTAACTGTGTTTTTGTACTCTAACCAACCTCTCTTTGTTTCCTGCTTCCCCACCCCATCCTTCCCCAGCCTCTCTGGTAACCACCATCCTATTTCTATCTCCATGATATTGAATTTTTTTATAGCTCTTGCATATGAATGAGTACAGGAGATATTTGTCTTTCTGTAGCTGGTTTATTTCACTTAACGTAATGTTCTCCAGCTTCATTCATGTTGTTGCAAAGAAAACATGCTGATTTATTTGATTATTTGTTTATTTGTTCTTTCTATGGATGAATAATATTCCATTGCATATATCTACAAACCACATTTTCTTTGTCCATTCAACTGCTGATGAACATGTAGGGTGATCTTGGCTATTGTGAGTGTGATGCAATGAACATGGGAGTGTAGATATCTCTTCCGTATGTTGATGTCCTTTCTTGTGGATGGATATCTAAAGATCCCCCAGGGGGATTGTTGGATTATGTGGTAGTTCTATTTTTAGTTTTTTGAGGAATCTCCATTTTGTTTTCCATAATGGCTGTACTAATTCACATTCCACCAATAGTGTTATGAGGGTTATCTTTTTTCCAAAGCTTTGCCAACAATAACTATCTCTTATCTTTTAAAATTTTTTTTATCATTTATTTATTTTAAAATATTAAGAAGGTACAAATGTTTTTTGTTGTATGGCTTGAGTGAGGGATATATATGTGCCTGTTACCACAATAGTGTTCATTGTACTGTTTAGGTGGGATTTTGCTCCTCTCCTCCCACCTGGATTTATAATGACTTTTACTTCCTGCTGTGCACTTGTGTGCCTACAGTTAGTTCCAATTTATTAGGGAGTACCTGTGGTGTTTGTTTACCCATTTGTAAGATACTTCACTTAGGCTAACAATGGTCACCAACTTCCTCCAAATTGCTGCAAAAAGGCATTAATTCTTCCTTTTTTATGGCTAAGTAGTAGCATGTGGTGTATATATATATATATGCTGTTGCCGTTAGGGTCTCACAGAAAAGCAATGTCATGGAGAATAAGCACGCTTATTGAAATTGTATTTTAAATAAAGGTGACCATTTGCTTGCTCAGGCAAAATGGCAAGCTTCTTTATTTACTGTTGGTTTATATAGTCAATTTTGCACATGTGCACTATACATCAATGACCTCATTAATATTCATTACAATCCCTCTGCACATGCGCATTGGGCATCAATGGCTTCATTAATCCATTTAAACATCTTGTGACTACTTTGTGAGTAGCTCCTCCCTAGTAATCTGATAATCCACCCAACATACACCTTTTACCATAACCCTTTCAACATAACCTGGTTTAACATAACTTAATGGAGAACATGTTGTTAGCCATTACTTCTTTTGTTCTTATCTGATGAAGCCTGAGGCTATGGAGGAAAGAGATGGTTTGAAAGTCTGTCCTACTGACCTTGCTATTTGGAGGCAGTTACTTCGATCTTTAAAACAAGGCATAAAGAAACTTCTAGGGCATACAGAAATTTGTGTGCAAACCTCCACTCCCATGTGGACCTTAAGTCAGGGGGTTTTTACACCTGCAACTGACCAGGCCAACCTTAGGTTAGGGGGTTTTTAGGGCTGCAACCAACCTGGCCATACGCGATTCTGCCTCCATTTCTTACAAGTGTGCCTGCACAAAGTCTTTTCACTGCTCTCTCTCACACAGCTTTTTTGGCCAGAGGCATATAGGTCTTTCACCTATAATATACATTTCGGTAATCCATACATGAATTAATGGGCACTTGGTTTGATTCCAGATCTTTGCAATTGTGAATTGTGCTGCAATAAACATTTGATTGCTTGTGCCTTTTTGATAAAATGGCTTATTTCTCCTTGGCTGGATACTCAGCAGTGGGACTGCTGGATCTATCAGTAGGTCTACTTTTATTTAATAGTTCTTTGAGATATCTCCACACTGTTTTCCATAGCAGTGCCATCAACAATGTATATGCATTCCTTTCTCTCTGCATCCATGGCAGTATCTATGGTTTTTGAACTATTTAATAAGAGCCGTTGTAACAGGTGTAAGGTGATGTCTCTTTGTGGTTTAACTTGAATTTCCCTGGTGATTAGTGATGTTGAGCATTTTTTCATTATGTTTGTTGGCCATTTGTCTATTTTCTTTCGAAAAACTTCTGTTCATGTTTTTCCCACTTTTTAATAGGGTTGTTTGTTTTCTTGCTGATTTATTTGAGTTCTTTGTAGATTCTGAATGTTAGTTCTTTATCAGATATGTAGTTTGCAAATATTTTCTCCCATTCTGTAGGTTGTTTATTTGCTCTGTTGATTGTTTCCTTAGATGTGCAGAAGCTTCTTAATCAAGTCCCACTTATTTATTTTTGCTGTTGCTGTAATTGTCACTGGGGTCTGAGTCATGAATTCTTTGCCTCGACCAATATCTACAAGACTTCTCCCTACATTTTCTTCTAGAATTCTCCTGTTTTTGTGCCTTACATTTAATGTTTTTCCATCTTGAATTACTTTTTGTGAGTGATGAGATGGTGTCCTCTTTCATTCTTCTGCATGTGGCTGCCTGATTCTCCCAGCACCATTTATTGAATAGTGCTTCTTTCCCCCAGGTTACATTGCTGTCTGCTTGTCAAAGATTAGTTGGCTGTAGGTAGATGGTTTTAAATATAAGTTCTCTATTCTGTTCCATTAGTCTATGTCTCTATTTTTTTGTACCAATATCATACTGTTTTGGTTATGATAGCCTTGTAGTATAGTTTGAGGTCTGGTAATATGATGCCTCTGGGTTTGGATTGCTTTGGCTATTCTGGCTCTTTTCTGGTTCCAGATGAAGCTATTTTTTTCTATACCTGTGAAGTATGCCATTGATATTTTGGTGAGGATTGCACTGAATGTACAAATCACTTTGGGTAATATAGACATTTTAACAATGTTGATTCTGTCCATCCAGAAGCATGATACATTTTTCCATTTGTTTGTGTACTTTGAAATATCTTTCCTCATTGTTTTATAGATCTCTACAGATCCCCATAGAGATCTTTCACATCTTTGGTTAAGTATATTCCTAGGTATTTTATTTCCTTGGTAGCTATTATGAATGGTATTGAGTCTTTGATTTGACTGTCAGCTTGACTGCTATTGGTACAAAAAATGCTACAGATTTGTGTATATTGATCTTATAATCTTAGACTTTGCTGAATTTATCAATTTTAGGAGTCTCTTGGTGCACCTCTAAGGTTTTCTAGATAGAAGATCACATTGTAAGCAGTAAGCAATAGTGTGACCTCCTCTTTCCCAATTTGGATACCCTTTATTTCTTCCTCTTGCCTGATTACTCTAGCTAGGACTTTCAGCACTATGTTGAATAGAAATGGTGACAGTGGGCATCCTTTTTTTGTTACAGTTTTTTGGGGAATACTTTCCACTTTTCTCCATTTAGTATGAATGTTGGTTGTGGGTTTGTCATTTATGACATTTATAGTTTTGACATTATGTTGCTTCTTTGCCTAGTTTGTTGTAGGTTTTTATTACAAAAGCATGCTGGATTTTGTTGAATGTATTTTCTGCATTTATTAAGATGATAAGTGCTCTTTGTTTTTGCTTCTGTGGTTGATCACATTTTTGGTTTTAGTATATTGAAACATCCTTGCATACCTTAGATGTGCCCCGCCCCACTTTTCATGGTCAATTACTTTTTTAATGTGCTATTGAATTTGGTTTGGTAGTATTTTACTGAGGATTTTAGTATCTATCTATCTATCTATCTATCTATCTATTTTTTTTTATTAAATCATAGCTGTGTACACTAATGCAGTCATGGGGTACAATGTGCTGGTTTTATATACAATTTGAAATATTTTCATCAAACTGGTTAATGTAGCCTCCATGGCATTTTCTTAGTTA
>NW_003852515.1:1259383-1261781 GCF_000181295.1 Otolemur garnettii | reverse complement strand
GGTACTGGCTTCATAGAATGAGTTATGGAGGATTCCCTTCTTCAAAATATTATGTAATAATTTCTGCAGTATGAGTATCAGGTCATCCTTGTAGTTCTGGTAGAATTCAGCTATGAATGCATCTGGTCTAGGGAACTTTGTTGAGAAAGACTTCTTATTACTGCTTTAATATTGCTGCTTATTGATCTGTTCAGGAGTTCTATTTTTTCCTTATTTAGTCTTGAAAGGTTGTGTATTTCCAGGAATTTGTCCATTTATTTACTTTATGTTTTCTAGTTTATGTGTGTAGAGATTTTCATAGTATTCATGATGATGTTTTGCATTTTTGTGTGATCAATTGTAATATTCCCTTTTTCATTTCTAACTGAGCTTATTTGGGTCCTTTCTCTTCTATTCCCAGTTAATCTAGCAAGAGGTCTATCAATTTTGTTTATCTTTTCAGAGAACTTTTGTTTCACTGACTATTTGTATTTTTTATTTGTTTTCCATTTCATTTAGTTCTGCTCTGCTTTGTTATTTGTTTTCTTCTGCTGGCTTGGGGCCTAGTTCACTGTTTTCTAGTTTCTTGCAATGTGGGCATTAGGTGGTTGATTTGTGATCTTCCACTTTTTTGATGTGGGCATTTAAGGCTATGAATTTTTCCCCTTAGGAATGCTTTTGCTGAATCTCATAGATTTTGATAGTTGGTGTCACCTTTGCTATTCAGTTCAAGGAATCTTTTGATTTCCATCCTAATTTCATTATTGACTCAATAATCATTCATCAATAGGTTTAATTTCCATGACTTTGTGTAGAATTGAGTGTTCCTCTTGTAATTAATTTCTAGTTTTATTCCACTATGGTCTAAAAACATAAATGGTATGATTTTGATTTTTTTAATTTGTCGAGACATGTTTTGTGGCCTAAGATATAATCTTGGAGAATGTCCAGTGTGATAATAAGAAACATGTATATTCAATAGTTTTTCAGAATAGTTTGTTCTGTAAATATCTGTGTAGTCCATTTATTTTAGGATCCCATTTAAGTCCAGTGTTTCTTTATTTTCTGGTTTGATAATCTGTCCAACTCTGACAGTAGGGTATTGAAGTCCCAGGTAAATACCATGCTATTATTTATTTCCTTGCTTATCTCTAGTAAAATGTGTTTTATGTATCTGGGGATCTCCTGTGCTAGATGTATATAAGTTCAGGATTGTTATGTCTTTTTGTTGAACTGTTATCTTTGCCATTATGTAATGACTATATTTGTTTTTCATTACCATTATTAATTTAAAGTCAATTTTGTCTAATATGGAAAGGCTCTTTTTTGATTTCTATTTTGTGAATATTTTTTTCCATACTTTCCCATTGAGCCTGTGTGAGTCCTTGTGGTTTTAAGGTGTCTCCTGGAGACAAGAGATATAGGTTGTGGTTTTCTTCATTTGTTTAGCCAGCTAAGTCTTTTGAGCTGTACATTTAAACCATTAACATTGTGACATGTGGGATGCTGTTCTGTTCACCATTTTGGGTAGTAACTTGTAGCTTTAATTTACCTTTAGTTATATTGCTTCATAAGAGTTGTGAGTGGTAGCTTTTTGAGGTGATTTCACAATACTAGTTATCTATTGTGATAATTCATATAATGTAGTTCTGAGTATTTCCTACAGGGCAAGTCTAGTCATGATAAATTCTCTCAGTGTTTGCTTATCTGGAAAAGACTTAATTTTTTCAGCAATGGTGAAACTTAGTTTTGAAGGATATAAAATTCTAGTCTGGAAATTGTTATGTTTAAAAATATTGAAAAGACAGCCACATTCACTTCTGGCTTGTAAGGTTCCTGCTGAGAAATTACCCTGATGGGTTTTTCTTTGTAGGTCAGTTGTTGCTTAAATATTGCTGCTTACAGAATTTTCTCCTTCATTTTGTCTCTGGCCACATTGATCATTATATGTCTTAGAGATGTCTTGTTTGCTGTGAGTTTTCCCAGTGTTCAATGACTATACTATATTTTGATTTCTAGATCTCTGGTGATACCAGGGAAATTTTCCTTAATTTGAGTTTTCTCAGATTTTCCATTCCTCTAGCTCTTTTTTCTTCTTCCTTAGGGATACTTATAAGTCTTATATTAGTTCACTTTGAATAGTCCCATATTTCTCTACACTAATATGACCAGACATATTAGTGGGACAGTCCCGATTTTTAATAATTTGTCCCACCCATGGCGTTTTTAAAAAGTCCTGATTTTTGGAAAGAATGCATGACAAGCTAGGGAATAGCAGGAGAATGGGAAGGGAATATACGGCTGCTGAAAAGGTTACTGTAACTCCATTTGGGAATGAAGAGCTTAATGTAACTTCATTTGGAAATGAAAAGGCTAATGTAAACTCCCTACTCCCTTCCTGGGCTCCCTCCCTTGCTTC
>NW_003852515.1:1245522-1258694 GCF_000181295.1 Otolemur garnettii | reverse complement strand
AGGGGCCTTGTCTCCAAGCTCTGAGATTGTTTTTTCTCCTTGGTTTAATCTGTTGCCAAAACTTTCTGCCGTGATTTGAAATTCCCTAAATGGCTTTTTCTTATATTTTAAAAGACGTTTTCATTTCTTAAATTCTATTATATTTTTTCTTACATCATGTAGTTCTTTCATGACTTTTTCATTAATTTCCTGAAATATTTTTTTTGGTTTCTTTTTGCTGGTTTTCAACTTTCTCTTCTTATTTGTCATCAGTATTTTGTATCATATTTCTGTCATTTTGGTAATTACCTTGTGACTGAAGTTCATTTCTTTAGCTCCATTGTGATCCCTTAGAGGTGCTGAATTGTTTTCTCATGTTGCCAGAGGTTTTTTTACTACTTTCTTCTCATCCTTAACCTCTTTTCTTAAATCAAGTCTAACAGGTTCGAGGGTACCTGTTTTTTACTGGGAATGTTCCTGCTTAATTAAAGGAAGAGGAATTCCCTAAATGGAGTTTTTATTTGGCAATGTTGATGTGGCTGGGGAGGGTCATGTGCACTAGAACCGTGCAATGCAGCTGTTCTGATTTGTTCTGCCACCTATAATTGCTGTGGGTCAAACCTGCACTGGGTTATCCTTGTGCTGGGCATTGAGTTGTTCACCAGATAGTTGTGGGAAGTTTGAGTTGGGAGCTGGGTGAGACCCCTTTCATGGAGGCTGATGTTGTGAGGATTGCTCTTCTTGGGGGAGGGGGATGTCTCTTCATTGAGGTAACAGTGCTAGTTGGGTGAGGCCATCTAAGCAGTGGTTATAGATTCCTGGGCTATGGTGCTTGCTCAAACTAGGTTTAGGTGTATGAGGCTGGAGGTCCTTGGTGGAGAGTTGGAACTTGGAGCAGTTCCACTAGTGCTGTGGCAGTGGTGGAGGCTTAGGGATGGAGCTTGGGGGTCCAGGTATAGCCCTAGAATCTCAGAGGTAGTTTCTGGGTCCTGGCTGGAGCTCTGGAGCCACAGGGGCAAAGCTTTGGGTTCTAGTGTGAGAAATTCAGAGCCAAGTCTAGGGAGGAGCCAGAAGTAAGTCTTCCAAGCATAATCTCAGAGCCAGAAAGGTGGGTGGCTGGAGGGTGGAGTCAGGGCTAAGCAGTCAGCAGGTTGTTTGGACATGAAGGACAGAGGCAGGGCTGAGCAGGCAGTGGCCTGTTCTATGAGCTCAGGGACTGTGTGAATGCCAGGTCATGCAGGTGTAGGTCAGTTATAGTGGCTCAGGGACCATGGAGTTCTCCCTACCACCCCAGGACCCACTGAAGCAGTCTCAAAGCCTGCCACATTGGAGCCTGCAGTGTCCCAGTCAGCTACTGTGCTGAGATCCCCTTGCACTGTAGGGGATGGTGTGTGGCTTCCAGTCCCAGGGTACAGCTCAAAGGAGCCTCTGCCTGGTCTGCTCCCTCCACAGCCTGGTAGCAGTGAAGTAAAGGTCCCTTGAGTCCCATGTTGACCTGGCACCTGAGAACCCAGAATGGCTTCAGCTGCAAAAACCATGTATCAACTGCCATCCGATCCCCACTACATCTGTTGTCCATTGTAATAACTCTGCACAGACTCCAGGCAGGTTCCTGGCCAACCCAGGTAGAAGCCTGTGACAATGGAAACAGTGGTCTCACAACTTGGCCATCATGCTTTCGAGGTAAGCATGGTGCCCCAGAATGTAATTCTCCTAATTTCTCCTACATATAGATGCTTCTCCACAGTTACCTTCAGTCTTGTCGAATGTATCTCCTGGTCACCTTCTCCTTTACTCCAAGTGTTCTGCATCACTTCTCTATGATCTCACAATGTTCCTTCTGAGAAGAGCTATCGTAGGCAGGCATCTGCCTGCAGTTTATGCTGCTTGCCTGAGAGCTGTGTGCTCACAGGCTGCTAGTGGTCCTCCAGCTTCTGTACTTTTTGAATCAGTCTTTTTTGTAACCCTAAAACCTCTTTCTTTCAACTGCTATTCTTCCCCATAAGCATATGGATGCCAAGCTTCTCTTGAGGTGTCTCTCTGATGGTGGCTTCAGAAAACACTCTTTCAGCCGTGATGGCTGGACCCTGAGTGAGTGCCTGTTGGTGACTCTAGGAAACTTCCCTGGGTAGAGAGGATGGCTGGCAACTTGCTGAGTGCCTTCCCAGTAGCAGTAGTGTGTCCCCAAACCAGTGCCTCAGGAGGTAGTGGTGGCCTTAGCCTGGGGCTCAGGAATGGGGCCGGGGCTCAGGGGTGGGTCCCTGGTGCAGCTCACTGTGGATGACTCTCCCAGGGCCTGGCCTGCAGCCTGGAGCCCCTGGGACGCTGGTGGCAGCCTTTCTCTGAGCCTCTTGAGGGTTGATTTCTAGCGAAACCTAGAACCTTCTCGTTCTGCCTTGCATTTCTTCCTATGGAATGTCCGCTAAGTTCTGACACTTATTCCTCAGAATTGCACCTGAGCTATGGTTTTTCCCAGCTACAACTTTTCCTTTCTGTAACATTTTAGAGCTGGTTCTCTCTAGTCAGCCACCTTGCCTCTCCCTCCTCAGCCCTCTTCTTTATCTTTTTTGATATTAACCATTCTAACTGGTGTGAGGTGATCTCTTATTGTGCTTGTATTTGTATTTCCCTGATAATTAATGTTTATTAATATTGGGCATTTTTCATATACCTGTTGGTCATTTGTGTGTTTTCATTTAAAGGTTTATTCAGGTCTCTTGTCCATTTTTTAAAAATTGGGTTGTTTTCTTGTATTGAGTTCCCTTTATATTTTGGATACTAAATCCTTGTCAGACATATGATTTGCAGATACGCAGAATTTTCCCAATCCATGGGTCATCCCTTCACTCCATTAATTGCTTTCTTTGCTGTGCAAAGTTTTTCTGTTTGATGTAACCCCACTTGTCTATTTTTGCTTTGTTTTGTTTTCCTGGTGCTTTTGGAGTCATATCCCCAAATCATTGCCCAGACCAATGCTATGTAGTTTTCATCTCTGTTTTCTTTTAGTTGTCTTATAGTATCAGGTCTTATATTTTAGTTTTTAATTCATTTTGAGTTGATTTTGGCATAAGGTACGAGAATAAGCGTCCAATTTCATTCTTTTGGCATGTGAAGATCAGTTCTTCCAGCACTGTTTTTATGGAAGAGACTTTTTCCCATTGTGTATTCTTAGCACCTTTGCTGCAAATCAATTGGCTTTAAGTGCATAGGTTTGTTTCTGGCTGAAACAATTTATTCCCACAGACATACTTTCTTTTACCTCTGAGTCTTCTCACAGGTTTCCTGTTTATGAAATTGTCTATGACTGAGCCACCTCCTTCACTTATCTAATTTTTTTTTCCTGGAAATATGATGTCTTATCAGTTAAGTTTCAGCTCAGATGTCTTGTCTTCTGGGAAGCCACTCCTATTCCCCAAGTCTGAGTGAGATGGTGTGGGAGGCAGAATGGTGTGGCTCTCCACAGATGCACATCATATCCCAAACCTGTAAACATATTACCTCACGTGGCCTAAGGGACTTAACAGATTTGATTAAATTAAAAATACAGAGACAGGGAGATTATCTTTGATTATCTGGATTGGCACAATATAATCAATCACAAGGATCTCCCTAAGAGGGAATGAAGAGAGTCAGAAGGAGAAGGAGAGGTGATAATGGAAGCCTCTAGAAGCTGGAAAAAGCAAGAAAAATATTCTTCCCTAGAACTTCAAAGGAACACAGCTCTGGCAACACCTTGATTTAGCCCTAGAAGACTTGTTTCAGACTTTAAAACCCCAGATCTGCAAGATAATAAATTTGTGTTGCTTTAAGCCACTAAATCTATGGTAATTTGTTGCATTAACAACAGAAAACTCACACAGATGGCTTTCCTGATGCTTCTGCACCTTCCTCTCCTTAAACACTTCCGATTCTATTTAACGGCCTTTTTGCTTTTCATCTCCCCAGTAGCCCATGAGATCTGTAAAAGAATGTACTGAATCAATTTTCTTCAATTTATATTCTCAAGGACCAACATTTTCTCTTGGAACGTAACTGGCACTAAATTAATATTTCTTGGATTAACCCTTGCCCAATGTGTGGGAATACCTATATTTGGTTTTCTCAGAGAATACCTAGGGATGAGAAGATAGTGTGGTTTTGTAGGCTGTCTCAGGCTTAAGTGTATGTGTATACAGGAGGAGCTATAGTTACTTGCTCTTTCTCTATGGAATCATCTTGGCTTTGTGTAAAGCCGACTCCTTAATAAATTTCCTTCTTGCCTTTGCACTCCTGCAGGTATAAGATCACTGATTACAAAGAGCTTTCTCAACTACCAGCCTCTTCTCTTTCAAGCTACTTATGATTAGCAGGTGACATAAGCATCATTTTGGGAATCTGTTAAAACAAGATACTCCCTGGTCTTAGCCTGAACCTGAGGTATCAGAATCTCCAGGAGTCCAGTTCTCCAGGTGATTCTGATGTAGATCCAAATTTGGGAGCTGCTAATTCTTAACTGTACAGCAACATGTAGTGCAGCTGTCACTTTTACCACTAGATGTCAGGCTTTACTCTACCCTGTGGTTAGAGCACAGAGAACTTGTTAGCCACCATCACCTCCCATCCCAAGGGAAATTCAGCATGCATTGGGCCAAAAGCTAGGATAGATGTTTTTATAAGCTTTATCCATTGAGCCTCACAAACACACTAAAATTTAGGAATCATCATCCCCAATTCACAGATGGAAAAACCGAGGCCCAATGGGATAACACAGTAACTGGTTGAACTGGGGGTCTAAAGGTCATACCCTTCCCATTTAACCATGCTGCCTTACTCTGGTTGGCTTAGGCAGTCAACTGTCTTCCATGTAGGAGGAGTTTGGTAAACATTTGTTTAACATATTCACACAGAAACAAACAAACTTAAGAGCAGAACCAGCTGAAATTTCTTTAGATTCCTTCTAAAGTAATTATATTACAATAATTTGTCTTTATTTTATTTCTGTTTTCCTAAAAAGGCAAAGAGAAATAATAAAGAGTTAATGGTGATTCTTTTCAAATTTCCTGGATAATCTCTGGAGATGAATCGGCAAAAGCCTAATGTTGGACATACAAGATAATCATGTTCAAAATGACGGGTATGGCCACCTGTGGAATGTGATGTTGTGAGCCCAGAAGGAATGAGGCCCATTGGGAGTTATAGCATTAAAATTGTGTCCCTCCAAGCCTGGAAGCTGGAGGGAGCTGGGGAAAGGTGAACAGATGAAGGAGAGAGGACATTAAGTCTTTCAGCCTCTGTTTCAATAAGAACATCCAAATGTTATAATTTCGTGTGTTAGTACTCCATAGATGAGTCTGTTTGGAAAAATGGTGTCCACTACCATTAAAAGATGGAAACTGTTGACCTAGGGTCATATCCCAGATGAATAAATAATAGTAATATTTTGTGTAGAATTTTAATCTGCTGTAGCCATATAGATGAGTTTGATAAATTTATTAAAGTTTGAATTTATTCTTAAGATGTTTCAATAAAGGGGAAAAAAGTTTAGGATTATCAAGAAAAAAGAAAAGAGGACACAAAAAAAACTACTTTAAAAATCCAAAAACTATTTCAGTATGAAAGGCCCAGACAGAAGAATTGTTTTACCTATTTGGTTTATTTTTTCTGTTAAAAACCAGTAGAATGTATTAATATAAATAATATGGGAGTGAAACTAAGAAATCCCTCCCTTTTTTTTTTTTTTTTACCAACTCTGTCCTGAATCTGGGATATGATTATGTGACAAATGACCCCGTGAAGATCTATGTAATGCTCCGTATAATCCAGGTCATTGTAATAAGGAACGTGGCTCGATAGGTTTACACACAGGTTACTGAACATCCCCCAAACTCCTCCCTGCCACGCTGCTCAGATTTTAAGTAGTGTTTGGAAAGAGACATCATAAAGACTGGGATCATCACAGCAAGACTGTGTGGGTTTCCTGGGTTTCCTTGTTTTAGCAGCTTAGGATTGACAAGTAAACAGAAAGGTTAGAAAAAATCAGTATCAAGTATAACATAGAATTGGAAACAGAGCAGAGGCTGGGAAAAATTAGAACCACAATTCATCATACGGCTCCAATAACCAAAGGAAACAACCTTTCCCTCTGTGGGCACTCTGTTTGTCTCTGGAGTTTGGGGAAGCCATCTGGTCTCCAGGTGAGGCCATGACTGAGTCCCACATGGCTCTGCTGGCTCCTCTGCCACTTTGTCCCCTTAGGACACACCCATCTCACTTCTTCACAGGATGTGAGGTTGTTTAGGGGCAGAAGGTGATAATGGCATTTTCTGGAGATTGTGGATATACATCCAACCTCCCCTGTAAGTTTTAAGGCATCTTCCCAGCCCTTTGGTCAGTGGGGACAGAACTAAGACCTTTATGTTTTAAGGAATGGAGCCATTTTAAAATCTTTGCCAAATAGTTCTGTTCAGAATGTATATTATTTTCCAGATTTTATTTTCTTATGTATCTATTCCAGATGTACACATTTGAATATTCTTGCAGATTTGACTTTTTTTTTTTTAATTTTATTTTGTTTCTTCTGACAAGAATGCAGACTGGGTTAGTCTGCTGTAGCATAGCCGAAAAAAGGCAGCTGACAGGTGATCAGAAATGGTCTGAGGGGCCTTCCCTGCTCCTTTTGATGACAAGTGAACTCGCCCTCCATCTTCACAACATCTTATTTTCTTTTCGTAGCACTCAACTCTTGAAGTATCTCATTGTTTCTCTCTCTCTCCCCCCACAATTAGAATGTATATTCCACAATGGTGCAAACATAAACCAGTGCCTGGCATATAAAAGTTGCCTAGTAAATGTTTGTTGAGAAATGAGGAGGAGGCTTATTCAAACTGTGAGGGGTTTGGTGGCTGTTGGGGACAGGGTTGCTGCTCTGGACGTGGTCTGGGGAAGTGAGTGTGGTAGGCAGGTCAGAAGGGGCAGGATCTTCTCTAAGACCTACAAGTCCCAGCCCCACAGCTGTAACATCTAAATGCTTCTGGAGAAGCATCCGGTTCACCTCTCCCTCCAGTTCCCATATCACCCAGTCCAAGTCAAGTGAGTCAGTACATTAATCAGCACCTTCTCTCCCAGTCAGGGTGTTGGAAGCTGTTCAGAGTGAATCTAAACGCTCAGTGTGCTGCCGCTGTGGATACAGAAGCTCAGATTAATGTAAACTATTATCAAAGTTTTACTTAAGACTGTTAAGCCTTTCTTTTCTCCAAATCTTTTGGAAAAGAGAAGAAAATTTTAGGTACATATAAATGGAAGGCAAAGAGAGGCAAAGATTTAGGTCTCTGGAAAATGAAGCATTTTTTTAAAGTATTTAAAAAAGAATGATCATTTCCAGTTTAAAAGCAGTGAGTGTAAGGACAATTAAGCAAATAAAAGCCTCACTTTTTGAACTCACAATGTGATAGTTCATTGACTTAATGGATTTTCAACTCAATAAAATTGCATTAGAAAAAAAAATGTAATGCTTTCTCTCGACAAGAATTTTTTGTTTTTTTTTTTCAACCTCAGTTTTTTTCAGAAGCCCCAGTGCTTCTTTACCTTAGGCAGGCTTCTATATATGGATTTTTGTGTTAATGTAGACAGTTCTCATATTTCTTTCTATATCCAAATCGCTATTCAAAATTTCTTTCATATAAGCATGCTTCAAACTGGACCACTGATTTTATTTATTTAAACTGAAGCAACTTCATGGACTCTTAAAAAGTTGCTCTCTAATAGTGGGAATAACAAAAGTCACCAAATTACCAAGGGGGAGAGGACATAGAATGTGCTAGAAGCAACTCTTGCCAGGTTATAATTTGGGCTAGGGCTGGCTCTTGCATTATGTATAAATTGCAGGGAGTTTTTATCTACCTAGTTTTGGTGAGGTTGTTCAGGAAGTTCACAGTTGACATTATCCTGGTTCCTTCCTAGCAATGCTGCATTCTTTTTTTTTTTTAGACAGAGTCTCATTCTGTCACCCATGGTAGAGTGCTATGGCATCATAGCTCACAGCAACCTCAAACTATTGGGCTCAAGTGATTCTCTTGCCTTGGCCTCCTAAGTAGCTGGGACTATAGGCACCTGCTGCAATGCCTGGCTAATCTTTCTATTTTCAGTAGAGATGGGGGTCTCACTCCTGCTCAGGCTGGTCTCAAACTCCTGAGCTTAGGGAATTCTTCTACCTCAGACTCCTAGAGTGCTGGGATTACAGATGTGAGCCTGGCTAATGCTTTATTCTTCCCAGGAGGTGAAGAAGGTGGCAAGCTCTTTGTGACCATGGAGGAAGGGGGAGTCGAGGCAGAACTCTTGAGACCTAGTTAACCAGACAGATGTGGTGCTGGTGTCTGGGTTCACAAGATGGGGAAGAGGACAGGGCATGCTCATCTGTAGATTATTTTGGATTTGAAGGAAACTCTAAGATAGATACCTTTTCTGTATTTTCTGAAAAGGAAATTCCACGGCATTTTATTTACATAAAATATTGTGCATTTTATTTACATAAATAATATTTCTGGAAATGTTCCTAACGATGGCCACAGGAAGACTGGAGAAGATGTTTAAATTCTGCGCCTGTACAATCTGAGTGTTCAGGAAGGAAAAGAGACTGTTTTCAAACGTGTGCGTTTCTGCACTCCGTGCTCAATATCAGGATGTTAATTCATGCTGTGATTAGGCAAACTCTACCTGATTCTTATTTATGCCTTGTGTTTATTGGGGGCTTTTATTGAGGAGACATAATTATTATATTTGAAATGTGTGTGCACTGTCGTATTACAGAAAACAGACAAGCAGTATCCTTCTAACTCCCCTCCCACCACCCACTTCACTCCCTTCTTCCCAAACAAGCAAATATAGCCTTAAATGGGCATAGAATGTGCTAGAATGTGCTACATTACAATCAATGGAAAAGGAAATGGAGGGGAAACATGTTTTGTGTAATGGTGCAGGCACTAAACTGGAGCTGGGAGAAATGATATGTCCCCCTACTGCTGCTGGCCACCGTGTCATGTGAAAAGAAGTCATTTAACATCTTGGGGTGATAATTTCCTCACCTGTAAAATCAGAAGGGTGGGCCAGATGATTTGTATGCAGGGGTGTCCCAATGAAGAGAAGAAATCCCTCTGAACTTGCCAACTAAGTTCTTGTTTTCATGTGGTAATGAATTTGAGAGCAAGTCAACCAGCTACAGGAAAGTTTTACTGAGATGGAGACAGACAGCTCCACAGAGCGAGGAGGGATCCTTCCTGAGCAGGAGGGGAACCCCCAATGGGACAATGGTAATATTTTTAAATGTTCAGAATCCCCATATGTGACCAGCATTGTCTTGAGGTCAGGCCATAAAGGTTAATCATAATTGCTGTCACTGAAAGGTAAGGGCAAGGAGTTTGTGAGGCATCCAGCTTGGTAATTCATCCAGCCTCAGTGGTCCTAGGCTGGCGACTTGCTGGCGACTTCCTTGTTTAGGGCAGTTAGGGTTTAGTAGGTTAGGGTCAGAATGGCTGTACTCTGGCTCTCTTGACCTTCCTTTTTTGCTTTCTCCCTACACTGCTTTCTGGCTCAAATTCTAGGATTAGAATTCAGAGAGCAGCAGGACGTGGCCTGGAGAATGTAGCTCACTGTGGGCACTCTGTCTTCTCAGGGAGGCAGCGTGCACATGGTGAATCATAATGAAGAACATTCACCAGGTCAATGTTTTGTCTTCACTGTGGACACAGCTTCCAAAAGGAAAAGGAGAGAGAAAGCAAGAGGAGAGACTAAAACAAGGAAAAGAGCTGTGTTAAAGAAAAGATAAAAAACATGTTGAGAAGAGTTCAAAAATTGTGCATCAAAATGCACACTCATGGTGTTTGGGGAGTTAAAAAAGGTGAAAGAGGGTAAGTCATTTATAAAAAGGAGAGAATATTTCCATACAATCCAAATCAATCTGCACAGTATTTTATGTTAAGGGTTCTATGATCCAGAGTACTTAGGAAAAGCACTTCTGGATGGCCATGTTTACCAGACACCTAAAGGTTAATAAATAAATCTTTTAAATTTTGTAATTCGGTTTCAATGAGAAGCTTTCTACCATGTGCATTTCCTTGTCTTATGAGACAGGGAAGACTAAATGGAACATCCCATTTCATTATAATTGATCCCTGGGAATATAAATATCAGCCGTTACTCAATTCATGTTCAAACTTCGCTGTGCTCAATTTATAGCTATAAACTCAGATATAGACATAGATTGTATTAGATTATGGGCTGACGGAGCACAGACAATATTGTGTTCCTCAAATGAGTTTTTGCTTTTGTGATGAGTGCTTTGGAAATTCCCTGTTAGCAATTTGCATCACAGTCGTCAGCCTGCTTCACATATAGGTGGCCCGAGGCTACAACAGCTCAATGAAACCCTCAGAAGTTCAGCACAGTCACTTCTCCGAACATTAATAGTCTAATTAAGGCAGGCTTTGTGATGATTGCTATTAGGTCCTTTTGCTCATAAGCAGTATTCAGTGCGCCGTTACTCACCCCCAGACCACCCCGCCTCTCTCTGTGTCACTTAGAGCTTCTCCTCACAGTCACTTCTGCCAGAGCTTTTAGCTTTTAGGTATGACACTGCCCTAAGGAAACAGCCAATCATGGCCCTCTTTTCTTGCTGGTCTGCAAACCAACCAGCTGTGATGTATTAGTATAATCTCTGGGCATTTGGCTTATTAAGTTGTCTTATTTGCCCCTGAATAGTCAAGAGCCTTTTTGCTAAAGAGGCAATTTAAATCATTAATGAAACACATCCTTAATATATCAACCATTATCATAGTTCTATAAGTATATTGAATTTGTTAGCTTATGACACATATCACTCCTCTCTTTCCCCAAATAGAAATAGTTCCCCTATATCCAGTGGGCTCTTATCAGAATTGTAGGGCCAGGCCCCTCGAGGTATAAGGGGTGGCAGAAAACTAGATAATAGTGATATTACCCCTCCCTGTGTGACACCTAGCACACATGGGAAGTGTTTACTGATTTATGTCCTAAACAACAAAATAACCAGCCCAGACACACAGCTAATGAGAATTAAATTTTGGATTATTTCACTAACATCTTAGATATAAATCTGCCTCAATCTAAGCTATGACATAAAACCAATAGAGGTATTACGGTAACAACAGGGTCGAGGCAGCGTCTGTTAGAATTCGTAGTGTTTTCCCTTGTTTCTTATTGCTTAACCACAGTCAGAGAAGCATTTGGGCTGCAGCATGCCTAAGCATGACATATTGGAATTCTTTGAACTTTATTATTTAGTTTAAAACTGTCCATTATTTTTTGTTTGTATGTATTTCAGCTCTATCTCTGTAAATTAACTTTGAATTTATCATATCTTGCTGCCTGCTTCTTTCAAATTTTACTGATATATTTACTTTGCTCAGAGGGCAATATAAGAATCCGTTTATATATGTTTTATATTATGACTGGCTTTTTAGGTATTAGCCTTTTTGGAAAAGCAAGATTCTTATTTGCATATATAGTATCCCATAAAAGATGTAAGATTGTATTCATCAGTACATTTGTTGCAGTTTATAGTTATTGATGTCAATAGATTTCTTTTCAGCCACGTGGTTTTAAACCTTTTGCCCAGAATTGTTGGACTATTGCTGCATCTACAGGACTTTTGTGTTGGTTTTATAAACAGTACACTGCATTTTTTATGAATAAAATCATAGCTCCTACAAAGCCACAATAAACTAGCTTTCAATACTTAAGTATGATAATAAGCACTTCATTTCCCCCCCAATATTCTTTATAAAATCTAGAGGTAATCATGGTTAGGCATGTCTTATACGTGTGTTTTTGGTATGTCTAGATGACAAATGTTCCTACCTAAGTTTCATTCCTTCAATGTTTACTCAGCATTTCTGTGTGATCTTCTATGACACACGCACCCACTTCAGCAGTGGGATAGTTCAGATCTCTTTCTGGCACATCTTGAGAACTGAGTATCAGATGCATGTACAGGTAGAGTTTTCCACTTCTCATATTTTATCATCGAACTTGTGTCATTCTTTTCCCTTAGCCAAATATCTTATTATAGGAATGATGGCCTTATAACTTTAACATTTTAAATAAACATACATGTGAAATATTATCCAACAAAGTGGTAGAGGATCATTGGTCCTGAGCATTTTTATCACAGTGTGATTTGTGCTGTTAAGTAGCCACAGCATGTGATGAGCACAGCATTGAGTGATTTTAGATTCCTGGTCAACATTCACTTTCATTTAGCAAATTTCTGTGTTTCAACTGTTTTTTCTTCTGATTCATATTCAGGCATACTCAGGAGAAGAAACAAGTGGTTTGTTTTTATGATGTTAGTATAATATAGTGCAGAAATGTCTTATTTATTTATAACTTGAGATTTATACCACCATTTAATTCCAAAAGGGATTTGAGGTGGTACATGGAGATGTTGACTTTGCTCTTATCTGAGGGCCTTAAAATGTGATTTATGCTGGTTGTTTTGTCCTGTGTATCTACTCCTTCTTGGCATTTGGTGATTAATATCTGTGAGTGGAACAAAACTTATACTAGAGGCATAAAACATCCTCTCATCTGTGAGGTCTTGGCAAGCACTGATAAAATTGCAAGAGGAAATGATTTGAAATTGCACACTAGGCACAAAAGAGTGAGATGGCTATTTTAATTTTCACGAGGAACTTCAATTGAAAATTTAAACCACTTTTAAAAGACATTTCTGCTAGAAAACTGTTAATGCCTTTTCCTTTGCTCTTTTTGCATATGTAACACCCAATCATTGGTGTCTTTTTAAGAAAAGAAAATACAACTGATGCCAGGAAGGCAGGATTGTGCTCTGTCACATCATTCCTCACGAGCGGTAGGGACTAGGTGACACACTTGCACATTTGTGTTTGTACGATGTCACAGTGGTAAGCTCTGCAAAAAGAAGTCAACCTTGCATTAATCTCTCCTTCCAACTTGGTTTCTCCTGGGATCCATAGGAAGTAAGATAAAGAAGAAAAGGGGGACGGTAAGAATGGAGGGGGAGGAAGGCAAGGCTGGGAGGAGCAGCTGAAGCAGACATCCACGTGGCGTTTCATTAGGTGAGCTACTGGCTGCACGTCTACTGCGAGGGCAGGTGGCTGATGGCTGTTTTTCAACATGACTGACAGGATGTTTTGCCTCATTGA
>NW_003852515.1:1240449-1245316 GCF_000181295.1 Otolemur garnettii | reverse complement strand
GTGTAGGCTCAGTCAGAGTCTCTCTAAACAGATTGGGGAGCCACAGCCTCCGGCACCCAGATGAAGGACCAAGTGGCAGTGGGCTCTGTGGACAGGACCTCAGCTTTCTCCCAATCTGCAGGATTGGGAGGGTGCATCTCTGAGGGGTTCTGAATCAGAATTCCTTGTGCTTATTAATAAGTCATTTTCCTTGGCTTTACTGTGGACAAAATAAATCATAATCTCTCTGGGTAGGGCCTAGAAATCTGAATTTTTAACCGTCTCCCAAGGTGATTTGGAAGGACATTAAATCTGATTCCTGGCGGACTCATCTAGATGACCTCTTCCTGCTCAGCACCGACATTCTATTGTTCTAAGGCCACTTGAACTTGTCTCACTTATTCCCTCTAAAGAGCAGCCACAGAGGTCCAGCAGCAACTCTCTGGCAGCCTCTTGTTCATCAGCCCTGAAATCTGCACACATCTTCCTCAGCACGTCATATCTTGGCAGGTGCCATGTGCAGGTGTGGACGGGTCATGTCTCCATCCCTGTGGAGCTGGGAGAAAAGCACTGAGACTCCCTTGGGACTGGTCCAGATGCAGCCTGGCAACAGACGCCTGCATTAAATACCTGGCAGCACCAAAGACACTTAAATGAGGTGTCCTATTTCTGGGCCAGCAGGGAAATTCCATGGCAGGAGACTGGCATTAGATAGAGGTAACAAGGTGGAGAGTGGGGTCAAGCTGGAGAGAGAACATTTTGGTGACAGCAAGATTACCAGGCATCTGGGGGAAAAGCATATCCTTGCTCATTCCATGCCAAGAGTCTGAAAGGGTCAGAGGCAGAGTTGGCCTATTCCTGAGAGAGAACAGACACTCTCAGAATGACCTGTGTTGCTGGACTTCAGCAGATGCAGGAATAGTCTGCCACCCTGAAAAACTCCATTGACGTAAAGTCTTGGAAACGTAGCCAGCTCTCCTCTGAGAGGAGCCAGGTCTTCTTTTGAGGATCCTTTTTTATTTTCCACAGCTCACTAGAAACAAAATATAATTTAATCTCTCCAGGCCTCAGTTTTCTCATCTGTAAGATGTGGGTGTTGAACTAGATAATCCCTATAGTGTCTTCCAGCTTTATGTGTCTATGGAAACAAAACAAAATAAATAATAGAGGCAAGAAAAAAATGAAAAGAAATTGCTAAACAAGAGAGTTATGAGGATAAGTAGACTTTTCTGGAGAGGCAAAATCTTACAAAGGGCAGAAGGAAGGCTTGACCACAGAGGATGTGTGTGCTGTAGGCCAGGTGTGGGGCAGGGGTGGGGCAGGGGTGGTTCTACCATCCAAAGTACACATTTGGATTTGGCACTACGGAGGAGCCAAGAGGAGGTGGGTGCTCACCTTGAGACCATCTGAGGTCAAAGTACCAGCAAAACTATTCAATGCACCCACCGCTAAGAGAATCCTCCAAATTCCTCGGTCTGCTTTGTCATGGCTTCACTGTTGCTCATGTGGATTTGTGCAAAAAAAAAAAAATGCCCATGCATTTGAGCTTCACTCAAATCCTCAGCAATAGGGAGAATTAACCTTTCAAATGCCAAGTACACTGTCCATAGCATTTTTTTAAAAGTCTGAATAAATGGAAAGAAAGTTCAAGGTGCATATTTCATCCTGTACCCTGCCCTGCCATGACCCTCTGTCCCCAGTGTGTTTCTAGTGTCTGGGCAGAGAGCTGCTTGGGGGTCACCATGATTGGAGTGGCTCACCATCCTCAGCTCTGGCCCTCCCAATCATGAGGAGGATGGTTTCTTCAACAGCTCTACAGTGAGGTATCAGATGACATGCAATTTTGATGCTTTGCTTCTTATTTCCCATGTACCTAGAGACTCTACCAGGAAGGGGCTGTATCATAGGGTCTACATACACAACCCTGGCTTTTAAGCTTGGATTGCAGGAAACCCATCAACTCAAACTCTGTCTTCCAACAAGGTAACTAAACCTTCTAATTCTCAAACTCAGTTCTCTACAATTACTGGCAACAAGCATGGATGTCCCTTTACCAAGGGATTTGGGTTTAGGAGACATCCAGGGTGGGCCCCTCACACCAGAGGCTCCCATTAGACTGTGGTCACTGCCTTGCTCAGGGCTGCAGCCCTGAAACCCAGAGCTCTGCACCTCATGTAGGAACATTCAGATTCATAAAGATATTCTATTTGATCTAAGCAAAACAATAAGCAGCCACACCATAATCACTGGGGATTTCAGCACCCCACTGACAGAACAGGGCAGATCCTCCACACAGAAAACAAGCAAAGAAACAATGGATTTAAGCAGAACTTTAAAACAAATGGGCCTAACAAACATTTACAGAATGTTCTACCCCCAAATGACTGAATATGTATTCTCATCAGCTCACAGAACATTCTCTAAGATTGATCACTTCCTAGGTCACAAGACCTGTCTCAACAAATTAAAAAAAAAAAAATAGAAATTTTGCCATGTTTCTTCTCAGACCACAATGGAATAAAATTAGAAATCAATTCCAACAGAAATGCTCATCCCTACTCAAAATCATGAAAACTAAACAATCTATCAGGGAATGATAGTTGGGTCAATGAGGAGATAAAGATGGAATTCAATTGATTATTTAAACTAAACAACAGTTGGGATATCAGTTATTAAATTTTGTGGGCTACAGTAAAAGCTGTCTGCCTCAATTCTTGCTCTACTGGGCTTTTCTGTCCCCTTTGCCCCCTACAGAGCTATTCTCATGCTTTCTCACCTTGCCCAGGAGGAATTTTTCTAGCAGAATAATGCACCTGTGTTTCGCATCAGAGCAGTTCTCCTTCCCAGAAGAAGGTAATAAGATCTCACCATATCCTCTTTGAATGAGACCAGGGATGGGATTTCTAGGACTTAGACATAGGGCCAGTTAATAAAGGGGTCCTGGGGTGAACAGAAGGTAGACAAAAAAAGGAATAAAGGAAATCAAGGGAGAGAGACTGATGGCTGCCTCCCTAAAAAGGCCTCTGCAGGTGTGGCCGCAGGTGTGAAAAGAGACCTAGTGAAGAAAGTGGAAAGTGAAAAAGTATTTCACCATCCTCTGGACTCAGAGAATATTTGTGACTGGCATGAGCAGGATGGAATTCTTCCTGTAACGGCTAACACCTGAATCCACTGCAGAAATGGCTGAGTCATGTCCATTTTTATAAAGACAAAATCTTGGTCTAAAGCTTGATGCTCTGAGACACCAGATGTTGTAGGATGGCCTTGATTGCTATAGGCAAAGCCAGTTGTGAACCCTGGTTAAAAACCAGTGTCTATACCCAACATTTCCATTATTCATGTGGATATTTTGGTTGAAGAAGGATCCTGGTGGTGCCACTTCACCCTCAATGTTCTAAGGCAATGGGAGAGCACAGTGTTTAAATCTGAGACTCTTCTGGAAAAGTGGAGATGAGTGGACAGCAGAGTAGAATAAATGCTATGCCAGTTGTCTGATAAAAGCTAAAGGGAAGTTCCTCCCTAGCCAGGAAGGGCCCACGGATGTTGTGCTCAAGAGATCTTTGTAAGCAAACTCAGCAGTACAAAACTGGGATGAGGAGGTACCAAGCATTGAGAGGTTGGTTTCATTTATTTATTTTTGTTTTTGTAGCCATAAACAGACTGTCTGTTAATGGTCCATTCTGGTGATTACAGTGAGAAGGCTGTAACAGAGATGAAAGACTCATGCACGTTGCCGAATGCTACCAAGTCAAGATCATTTTGGTGAACACAGGAAAAAAGGAAACCTTAGACATAATTTGGGATGGATTTAGAGAAAAAATCTTAATAGCCACTCTCATTTTTCATAACACAGCCAAAAATGCTTTTTATGTGCTGAAATTTCTCTAAGTTAAAACAGCCCTCGCTAACGACCACCTTTTTCAGTAGAAACTGGGCTGAGATTCGTTTTTAAGTATTGTCTTTGATGTGGGGTAGATGGAAGGTAATAGCAGGTTCTGAGTTTTGCAGATCTCTACCCCAGAGTATTTATTGAGTGCACTCAATCCCTAGGTATTGGGGCCATGTCCCAAGGTGTGGATTGATTTCCTTGTTTCTCAAGTGCCAGATGCTGAGGGCAGAACCTCATCAATATCCTCATGTCAGGACCTGGAAAAAAATTTCTTATTTCCTCCAAAATTTGTCCTTTCTCCCACCCTGCAAGTTAGAAAGTAAGTACAAAAGTGGTTGACTGCTTTCTGGAAGACCTGGGATGCTCCTGGATTGTGAGGATGGACACAGGCTCCCTGTGGCGGAAGGGGCTGGGTGGGCTGCATGAAGAGTTTCATGTTTAGGTTCAGTTTTATGTTTCTCTCCAGGAATTTTAAACGTAAGTGAAGAGCCACTCAAAATGAAGCATAGCCATTTCTGTCAGCCTAAAATGAAGGAGGAAAATGGGAAAACCGTAAACGTTTGTGTTCAGAGAAATAGATCTGAAGTCACAAAACGCCTACTGCTTCCAAACCCAAACTCAAAGCAGAGTAACATCAAGATGCTTTTGGCCAAAGTCAGACCCAGAACATTCATGCCTGGGATAGCTCAGAATTTGTCCTCAGATTTTATCTGTTTTTCTACACTACCTCACTGACTGATACAATGTCAAGATAGAACCAGGTTCTTAAATTGGATGACCATTGTTTCCAGGGGGAAAGAGGATTATTTTCCCCTAATTGTTTTAGCTGACTGGTCCTTTGTAGCATCTGCTTCAGGTTATAAAATACATAGAATCAGGATCTAAAAACAGGTTTCTTTTCTATGGTACTTTAAACTACAAACTGCAATCAGTTAATTTTCTTAATTTCTTCCATTTTCTTCTTCACAGCTCCATTTCACATCCATAATTCTTGTTCCT
>NW_003852515.1:1208769-1239708 GCF_000181295.1 Otolemur garnettii | reverse complement strand
AAAAGAGTAAGAGAAAGAAAACCATCTCAAGAATTAGTTAAGTAATGTGGGGGAAAAGATCATGTGGTAACCAGATTATTAGAGAAACATTTTCTTATTGCCTTACACTATCTAAAAACTGTTTTGTTCCTTTTTTGAGACAGAGTCTCACTGTGTTGCCTTCTGTAGAGTGCAGTGGCATCACTGCTCACAGCAACCTCAAACTCTTGGGCTTAAGTGATTCTCTTGCCTCAATCTCCCAAGGAGCTGGGACTACAGGCATCTGGCACAACACCTGGCTATCTTTTGGTTGTAGTTGTCATTGTTGTTTGGCAGGCCCAGGCTGGATTCAAACCCGCCAGCTCTGGTGTATGTGGCTGGTGAGCCTATCTAAAAACTTTAACATTTAAAACAATACTGCCTTGTCTGAATGAGTAGAAGCAGAATATTCTTGAATGTATTTGAACAAACTTGCACTTTTTTTTTTTTTTTTGTGGGTTTTGTTTTTGCCTCTCCCCTTTTGTGTATGTGGGGCGTGTGCTATACTCCTTTGAGCCACAGGCGTCACCCCAAACTTGCACTTTTATGTTCATATGTAAATATCTACTTCTAAATGTCATCAAAAATAATTATGGAAAAATGCTCATCATCTTTAATCATCAGAGAAATGCAAATCAAAACCACATTGAGATACTGTGTTTCCCCCAAAATAAGACCTACCCAAAAAATAAGCCCTAGCAGGATTTCTATGCATTTGTTAAATATAAGCCCTACCCCGATAAGAAGACCTAGTGATGGGTGTGGCTATGCAGCAGCATATCTGCATAGCCACATCATGCATTTTGGCGCAGAGCAGTAAGGAAGGCTGGAATACCTTTTATCTGCCACAGCTTCTTTCTCTGAGCTGTTTGCACTTGGTGGGTGTGCATGTGGTAACCAGTGTCACAGTCATCCTATTCCACATGTGTGAATGGCTAGGGGAAAGGTGTTCACACATCACTAGTGCTAGCCCCACCAACAAGGTCGGCTCCCCCTGTCAGGTTCCAGAAGAAGATGACTTAACTGTATTTGGATAAATGTAGGTTGTTGTATTATACTTAATAAAAATAAGACATCCTGGGCAGCGCTTGTGGTTCAGAGGAGTAGGGTGCAGGCCCCATATGATGGAGGTGGCGGGTTCAAACCCAGCCCTGGCCAAAAACTGAAAAAAAAAATCCCCTGAAAATAAGCCCTGTGTGTCTTCTTGAGAAAAAATAAATATAAGATAGTGTTTTATTTTCGGGGAATCACAGTATCACCTAACTCCAGTAGGATTAGCCCACATCATGAAATCCCAAAACTACAGATGTTGGTGTGGATGCAGAGAGAAGGGAACATTTCTACACTGCTGGTGGGAATGCAAACTAATACAGCCTTTTTGGAAAGAAGTTTGGAGAATACTCAAGGAACTAAAACTAGACCTATCATTTGATCCTGCAATTCCTCTACAAGGTATATATAACCAGATGATCAAAAATCATTTTACAACAACGACATTTGCACCAGAATGTTTACTGCAGCTTAATTCATAATTGTCAAGTCATGGCAGCAGCCTAAGTGGCCATCAACCCATGAATGGATTAACAAATTGTGGTGTATGTACACCACGGAATACTATGCAGCCATAAAAAGATGGAGATTTTACATCTTTTATGTTTACCTGGATGGAGCTGGAACATATTCTTCTTAGTAAAGTATATCAAGAATGGAAGAAAAATTATCTAATGTACACAATACTACAATGAAACCAATATATAATCACCTACACATTCATACTAATGATAAAACATAACTACAGTCCAGAAAGAAGGAGGGAAGAGGAAGACAAGGGGAAGGGAGGGGGGAGGCCAGGCGGATGGAAAGTATTTGGTGAGACCTCACCTAATGTGTATAATACAATGGTACATTTCAAAACTAAAAAAAAAAATTATTATTATTAAAATATATTTAGAAAGAGTGAGAGTCATATTACATGAAATTCCAACATCTTCCCTGTGATTACAGCTCCTTTGGTTTAATGTCCTTAGAAAATTCTTTGTCTAACAACAACTAACCCAAGTTACAGAATAAATACTGAGATGAAACCAACCTACTGCAAAGTAACAACATTAATGACACCTGATTTTTCCTTTGGGAGTCTCATCATTTTAATACCAGAAGTTTCAAATCAATTTCCTTTTCCATTTAGAGCACCCAAAAGCTATAAAATCATGTACTGGTAATGGGGAAAATTTATTATGAAAGTTATATATTGAATTATATATTCCCAAAGACCTGATGTAGTTAAATACTGCAGTGAAAGTCATGTACAATTATCTTGGAGATTTTTTTGTTTGTTTTTTATAAAATCTACACTATTTTGTCTATCCCAATCTACACTATTACAGCCTAGCAAAAATAGGCTTAGAAATCTTTTCATCATTAATACATACCTATATCTACTAATCATGGTGCTTGCACTGCTAGGCTGTGTTTTGCACACCTAGCCTAGCTTTTCACATTTATGTTTCTTGCTTGCATCTGTAACACTTAAACTTGTGACTCTTGTTTTAGTTAATTTTGTTTAAAAACTCTGATTTGATTTTAACTGACCTACTTTAAACTAACAAGCATTAAATCTCTGTTTTGGAAACTTTGCATTTAAGCTGGAAAAAAGATCCCTCATAAATAGTCATTCATTTATTCATTCTTTCTTGAGTATCTACTGTTCAAAGCATCATGCCAGACAATGGGATACAATGAAAGCAATCTCAGATCCTATCATTGCAATTTTACAGTCCAATTATAATAAAATAATAACTATATAATAAATTATAGATAATAGCATAGTTACAGGCTAATTCAATTATAAAAATGATAAATGTTTGCTATGAGAAAATAAATAGTTACTATCAGAAAGTGGAAGAGGAAGCCTAAATTTACATAAAACCACCATGAAAAATTTCCAAAGTATCATGTGTGCTCTCTGCTCTCTGGAAGAGAGTGGACAATGGGACACTCCAAAGTATACCTATACTGTGGAATGGTGAGAAGTCATGTAAGAATTACATGGAATCCTTTTTTTCTGAGATTCACATTCAACTCTGAACTGTAATGAGCATAGTGAACTGTTCTTTGATTATTGTGAAGTCATCTCATGATGTCACTCAGCCTCAGCGCTGTCTTCAGGAGCATCAGTTTCTGCTGCACTGCTTGTGTCATTGGGAGTCTTTAACTTTTCTGACACTGACACTGGGAAAGAGTTCCCATCCCTTCTGTAAATGATGTCTAGGGTCCCTTCAGTTTGAAGGTCCTATGACCTATGAATGAAAGGGAAATTAGTGCATGGCAAAGAGTTTAGCATATGACCAGGTGTTACTGTAATACCTTCATGGGTACCAGAGAGAAATGAGATAAGTTTGGTAAGGTGAGTTTGACCTCTGGGTTTTGAAGGAATTGAGAATTTCATTTAATGGAGAAGACTAAGAAAGTATCTTAGTTTAGGGAGAGGCAACAGAAACAAAAATGTAAAACATGGGCAGTAAAAATAAAAGGGTAGGTAGACTGTAGGGTACCATCTAGTGAGAGGGTTGCCAGCAGACAGAGCAAGAGAGGGGCTCTGAGAGGTCAGGTGGAGCTCTAAATCAAAGGGATTAGGTCCTGGGGTAGAGAATTCAGTCTTGACCCATTAAGAATGACCAAAATTGTGTTTTGAGAGGATTATTTGGACAATTTTGTAGATCAGACTACTTTTCCCACTACCATCCCTCTCAGTGCCATTGACTTACAATTTTCAAACCCATCCACCTGACTTCTGGGCAGAGCTTTCTGAGTTCCTACACAGTAACAGCCTGCTTGTCTTTGGGTCTTACAGGAATTAGTCACAACCTAAGTTCCATTGAACAGTGATAAAACTGTGATTGAAATGACATTATGAATACAAGTAGCCTTATAGATGTTTTTCAAAAGCCAATGGCTGAAACATTTTCATTAGCGACCAGTCTGAACCAGTCTAGGTAATTTGCCGTTATCAGACACTTTTCTCCTCTTCCTTGGCTAAGGAAACAGAAGGTCCGTCAACCACAAGAAGTAGGGTGGCCTGATTTTCCAGCTCTCTGAGTTACATCATGGTTTTCCTGGTTATTTGCAAATGGCAGGCAGAGAATCAATTTCCTGCCTTTTTTTTTTTTCTTAGACAGAGTCACACTCTGTCACCCTGGGTAGAGTACAGTGGTGTCATAGCTCTCACAGCAACCTCAACCTCCTGGGTTCAAGTGATCCTCTTGCCTCACCCTCCGAAGTAGCTAGGACTACAGGTGTCTGCCACCACACTTGGCTAATTTTTCTATTTTTAGTAGAGTTACTAGGTAACTCTTGCTTAGTTTGGTCTTAAACTCCCAAGCTCAAGCAGTTCTCCTGCCTTAGCCTCTTAGAGTGCTAGGGTACAGGCCTGAGCCATTGTACCAGGCCTTTCCTGCATTCTTTCGTTTGAGAAATTTGAAGTTGAATTTTCTAAAGTCTCTCACCTCTGTCTCTCTTTTATTTTATTGTTGGGGATTCACTGAGGGTACAAAGAATCAGGTTACACTAATTGCATTTGTCAGGCAAAGTCTCTCTTATAAATGTGCTCCTCCCCCAAGAGGTGGGCCAAACACCATAACTCCCCACCCTTCTCCCTTCTTCCCTCTCTCTGCTCCCCCATTCCTCCACATCCCATGATCAAGTTGGTTTCATCCCAGGGATGCAAGGCTGGGTTAACATATGCAAATCCATAAACATAATTCACCATATCAACAGAAGCAAAAACAAAGACCATATGATCCTCTCAATAGATGCAGAAAAAGCATTCAATAAAATTCAGCATCCTTTTCTAATTAAACACTGAAGAATATAGGCATGGGTGGCGCATTTCTTAAACTGATCAAAGCCTCTACAACAAACTCACAGCTAATATTACTATACTCAGTGGAATAAAATTGAAAGCTTTTCACTTAGAACTGGAACCAGACAAGGTTGTCCTCTTCGCCACTACTATTTAACATAGTGCTGGAAGTTCTAGCCAATACAGTCAAGCAAGAGAAGGAAACAAAGGGCATCCAAATGGGTGCAGAGGAGGTCAAGCTCTCCCTCTTTGCCCATGATATTATCTTATACTTAGAGAACCCCAAAGACTCAACCATAAGACTCCTGGAAGTAATAAAATAATATAATAAGGTCTCAGGATATAAAATCAATGTCCAAAAATCAGTAGCCTTTATATATGTCAGTAACAGCCAAGATGAGATGCTAATCAAAGTTACAATTCCTTTCACAGTAGCTTCAAAGAAAATGAAATACTTAGGAATATGTCTAACAAAAGAGATAAAGGACCTCTATAAAGAAAATTACAAAAATCTTATCTCTTTTTAAAATAACTATGAGCTAAAATAAAATCTTAGGCCTCCCCCTAAGTGGAGGGGGGCGTTGACTGGACTCCTTCTTGGCCAAAGAGATCCCTATAACTGAGTTGCTAGCTATGAGAAAAGAAATCAGTCATGCCTCATCATGCCCCCTCCCCTTCTTAGAGATGTTCTTTGTGACTAATTAATAGGTCTAAGGCTATGGAAGACATAACTGTAGGTCCTCAATATACACAACAAATCCCTTGAGTGTGAACATATGTCCTGTAGTTTGTCTGTGATTAACAAATCTTTGTCTTAACTCAAGCATTCCTTTTTTGCTAACTCTTGGTCTATTAGAGATAGCCTAACTCTTCCAGGCAATTGTCAGCTAAAGAATCTTTAAACCACTTATAACCCATGGGCCCCCACTTTAGATGCCCCACTTTTGGGGGCCAAACCAATGTATGTCCTCCAGGTATTGATTTATGAATTTGCCTGTAATTCTTCTCTCCTAATTCCTAAGTATTTCATTTTCTCTCCTTGAAATGTATAAAACCAAAGTGGGCAACCCCACTATCAGGAATCCACTTGCTCAAGGCTTCTTGAGTGGAGACTCTAGGCCATGGTCCTGAAATTTGGCTCAGAATAAACCTCTTTAAACAGAGTATGGCTTCTTTTCCATCTATATAACAAATGACAAATAGTGCCCATAGATGGCTATTTTTTGCTAGCAGAGTAGAATTGGGATCATAAACAATGAAGGATTTCCAAGTTAAGATGATTTAAAACACAAGGGTAGGGATGGCGCCCACAGCTCAAAGGCTAAGGTGTCAGCCCCATATACTGAGGGTTGTGGCTTTGAATCTGGCCCTGGCCAAACTGCAACAAAAAATAGTTGGGCGTTGTGGCAGACACTTGTAGTCCCAGCTACTTGAGAGGCTGGTTGAGGCAAAAGAATCGCCTAAGCCCAGGAGATGGAGATTGCTGTGAGCTGTGACATCACAGCATTCTACTGAGGGTGATAAAGTGAGACTCTATAAATAAAATCAGAATTACATAAATTTAAAAAAAAGTAAAATAAAACACAAGGATAAAAATAACTGCCTGCCATGACCCCAGTTTTATCACCAGGAGCTCCAGAGCACTAACTCAGACAATTATGTCTTTCTTCAGCCCTTCACAGTACCTTTAGAAGCAATTTTCTTTCATTATTTTATGCCTTCTAAATTTGAAAATCATTGCTGCATGTTCTCACTTGTAGGTGAGAGCTAAGCTATGGCTGTACAAGGACACACAGAGTAATAAAATGGACTTAAGAGAGGCCTCGGTGAAAGAAGTGAGGGATGAAAAATGACCTATGGGGGAAAGTGTACACTATTCAGGTGATGGGTACACTGAAAGCCAGACCTCAGCACCCTTACAGTAATGCCCATATAATGCCATTCAACTTGTACTCCCTAAATCTTCTGAAAATTTTTTAAAAGCGAAAAAAAGGAAAAATAAAATTGAAAATTATTAATTGAACATTATGCTAGCCATAAGAAGCAAACTCTAAATTCAGTTCAGAAATTTTTTGGAAAAACATTCTGAGAGATTTCCTCACAGTCTCTCCTTGCTTATCTTAAGAAATGAAGTGAATTTGACCCTGGTTTTGCGGATGATCCAGAGGGTACATAATTTATGGAAAGATGTATCAAAGCAGACTACAATGGGAGTTACCACAAGGTTTCAAAGAACCCGTAGAGATTTTTGGTGGGGGAATGGAAGAATAATGACAGAGAATTTATATATCTGAATTGTTTGGAGTAATTGTTTTGATACTTTGAAAATACAATATGGGTGGCACAGAATCCATGATTAGATTTAGAGTTGAGGCAGTTTCTCTAAGCAAAAATGCTTTGTGCATCTGAAAACTGGAGAAACAAGGCATTAAAACACTACACTAGACAGCTGTTCCCAGCTAGGCTTCCCTTCCATGTCAGGGGTGCGTCCCATTTGCTGTATGCAACAAGATAAGGGCTTGCTCTATGCATGGAAGACTTCTAAATAAAAATCAAATTTTAAATGTAATAAAGATCCTACCCATCAATCTACCCTCTATATTGTCTCTAAAATAATCTTTAAGAAAACCCCACAAATTACAAATCAGCGCATGCTGCTACTGCTTTTGTTAAAAATGTTCAGTGACTTCCTATTCCCTGCCCTTAATCTTTCTGTCCCCAGAATCTTCAGTTTTCCTGACTCCAATTGCAACAACAATGACAAACTTCTCACTCCTGTGACATAAAGGATTACTGCTTGTCACACATGAGTCCTTTGGTCATTATACCTAAGTGGTCTTCTAGGCTGAAACACCATGGTTGCAGAGGAAACCATGGCAACATTGATTTTTTTTTTTTTTAATACACACTTGCATTTCTTTTCTGTCATCCTTGAAAGCTACCCCTTTTTATCTGGTGTACTTGTTCATTTCCACTTGAGGCATCACCTTCATTTTGTAAACCTGCCCAATACCTGCAACACTTAATTGTTCTGACCTTAATCCTGAAATGTTTGCACTTCTTTCAATTATAACAATTGGGATGACTGTAATTATGCCAGGATACCTCAGTCTCCACAGGTATACTTGGAAATCTCAGAGGGCAGTGAACCCTGTTTTATTCAGCGTTATATCTACAGTGCCTAAAATACAATGAGTACTTAAGAAATGCCTATTGAGAAAAATCTTTTTATAAAATGAAGAGCTATTTTTGTGATGTAAGTAACTCTACCTTGATCCCTTTGGTTAAGAGTCTGGATATTTGTCTGTTAGGTATCTGTAAATTGGGGGCAACAAGATGTCATGTAGTTTGAGGGGGAACAACAGAAAATTATCTCTGATATTCTCATGACTGATAGAGTGATTTTTCCACCAGAATGTCAAAATTAAATAAGGACAGTGTTGGAAAAGAAAACAAAAAGCCCAGACTTCAATCTCTAAGCTAAAAATGAAATTCCCACCTCCACCAACTGAATGGACCCTCTTCCTTCCTTTGTCCCTCCCTTCCTTCCTTCCTTTGTCCCTTCCTTCCTTCCTTCCTTCCTTCCTCCCTCCCTCCCTCCCTCCCTCCCTTCCTCCCTTCCTTCTTCCTTCCTTTCTTCCTTCCCTTCTCTCTCTCTCCTCCTGCCTCCATTCCTCTCTCCTTCCTTATTTCTTCCTATTTAGAAATTACCTCTTAAAATTTATTAGGAGTCCCAAATTGCCACAGATGAAATCCTATGATGCTGTGACTCCAAATCAGGATAGAGACAATATTCTAAACACTGGGGTTTAGTTATAATTTTGCTTTTATAGGTGTTATGGGGTTAATTTCTGTGTTATTTTGCATCCTTGTTTCAGTTTCCTAATACATAAAAATGAATAATGTTACTACTCTGCCACTGTCATGGAAATGGCATAAAGATTATTCAGGTAGGACAGAAACACACTTTGGAAAGAATAAGCTATTACCTTTGAAGGATCCTCACTTTCTTTCACCTGTTATATGGGACACACATACTCTGGGGAGTGGTAATAAATTGGCTCTTTAGAAAAAAGAATCCTAATTTGTAGCATCTGCCATTCCTGTGGTATAAATAAATACTCCTGGTTGATTTCAAGCCATCAGTGGTTTAATATATGGCTTGAAAAATTCTTGAATATTTAACAATTTATTCTTCATACAGGCTGGCTTCAGCACACTACTGCATATAACTCAGACTCTCATATTATGTACTAGATTAGATCATTGTAAGATAACATAATAATATGATAGATAAGCCATTTTCAAGGTGACAAAGTGAAGATCACATATAACCTAATGTAAGTCCTCCCATTATTATATCTGAGCAGTCATCTAGGTTTGGATACCATGAATGCAGGGGAAAATGGCAACATATTGAGTTTCAAAACTACATGCTTACCTATCTTACAACAGCTAACAAATGATTTATTGTGGCCACCCAGTTAGAACTAAGTGGTGACAATAATCTCTCCTGAGCCAATTATTCTGTGTCCTTAGTGAAGTGCTGAAAAAGTAATAGCACAGCTAATGTTTAATGAATGCTGTTCATGTCGTCCTCACAGTCACCCTGTGTGGGTATAATTATTATTCCCCATGTTGAACTGCAAGATAGTGAAGCCCAAGTGTGCAGTAGGCAAAGGAAAGGAGAGGAATGCACCCAAGAGCAGCCTGGTATCAGCCAGGGCTCTTTACCACCAGATCTAGTAGCTCCTATTTTCCTGTGAACTAACTTCAGCATAGTGTTGATATAAGTTAGTTTCTTCATTGTTTTCAACTTATCCTACCAATGGGAAGAGCTAGTTGCATTTATTACAGTGTGGTCATGTTCCCTTTCCACTCTGGATATTACTGCAGGACACCTTGAAAAATTCTGCATGTTAAGTGAGGAAGCGAATTGGTTTCTATTAATGGCTCAAATATTCATCTCATCATCTGCTTTTAATTTAGACTACTTTTTCCTTATGGTAATTACAGATTCTCCTGCACTGGGTATGTAGTATGGTAACATGTTTATTCCGAAACAGTTGAAATAAATGGCATAATATAATCCCATTTTATAAAGCAAACTCTTCTTGTTTCTTTATTATTTATACAACGCTTCTGTCTCTGTCCCTACACAAAGTTCTCATTTGAATATATTGACTCTTATATTACTATGAATATCCTACAAATAGAACTTCATATTTTTTTCTTCAACCACACTAAGAACAAGAGAAGAATAAAGTCTAATGTGAAACACGTGGTACATTGAGAAAGTGTTGATCACAGTGTGAATTTAGGAGAAAAGTCTGTCTTTTAAATGAATGGTGGCTCAAAGAGGAGAGGTACAGAAAGAGTGTGTTGGAAGCAATGTTTACTGCAAAGCAAAGCCCTGTAGTCTTAGCTGTAGTTCCATTTTCCCAAGGAAACAGCTGAAACAGCTACATGAGCAGCCTGCCTTCAGATGAGTCTCATCTTTTGGAAGAAGTCGGTTGTGTAGAACTGTTTGTTGTCATGTTACCTCATGGAGCTTTACTATATAAACATGAAAGGAATTGAGAAGGACAGGGCACAAGGAAGCCCATGGGAGGAACTTCCCTATTTTTTTCATCATAGAAGGCTTCCCCAAACCTCTTTCTCAGTGCACATGAGAAAAGATGTTTCCTATCTGTGCATTTCCTGGACATATATGTACTGCACCTTGCATAGAGTCTATCTGCAAGTAGCCATAGTTCAAAAAGGTTGATTTTGTTTAGTGCCAAGTAAAATAGTGATAGAATTATATTTTTTTTTCCATGAGTGCATTCTCTGACACAGGTGTCATGTGAGGGACACAATTTATCGTATTCTTATCTAGGTGGATTTTTTTTTCTAATAGAATACATTGGAGAGAATTCCTTTTTTTCCTGTGTTTTGGAAAAGGTTATGTAATATAGGTACTAGTTTCTCTTTGAAGGTTTGGCAGAATTCTCATATGAAGCCGTCTGGTCCCAGACTTTTCTTTTTTAGGAGAGTTGATGCTATTTCAGTGCTTGATATAGGTCTATTCAAAATTTCTAATTCTTTCTGGCTGAGTCTAGAAAGGTGGTATTCTTCTAGGCATTGGTCCATTTCCTCCAGATTTTCATATTTCAAAGAATAGAGTTCCTTGTAGTAATCACGAAGACTTTTTGAATTTCTGTGGTATCTATTGTTCTTTCTTCTTTATTGTTTCTGATCAATGATATTAGAAATTTTATTTTTCTGTTTCTGTTGAGGCTAGACAAAGGTTTATCAATTTTGCTAAACTTTTCAAAAAACCAACTTTTTGATTCGTTGATCTTCTGAATGATTTTTTTTGTTTTCAATTTCATTTAATTCTGCTCTAATTTTGGTTATTTCTTTTCTTCTGCTGGGTTTTGGGTTGGAATGTTCTTCCTTTTCCAGTTACTTGACATGACCCATTAAGTTGTTGACTTCCTCTCTTTCCATTCTCTTGATGAAGGCTTGCAATGCTATCAATTTCCCTCTTAGGACTGCCTTTGCAGTATCCCACAGGTTTTGAAAATTTGTGTCTTCATTATCATTTTGTTCCAAAATTTGGTGATTCCCTTCTTAATCTTGTCTTTGACACAGCTATCATTCAGCATAGGTTATTTAGTTTCCACGACTTTGTTTAAATATTAAGATTATAGATGCTATTGAGTTCAACTTTTATTCCATCATGGTCTTAGAAGATACAAGGAATCATTTCTATTTTTTAAATTTGCTGAGATTAGACTTGTGTCCTAAGATATGATCAGTTTTGGAGGATGATCTGTGGGCTGGTGAAAAGCAAGTGTATTTAGCTTTATTAGGAATGGAATGTTCTGTAAAGGTCTGTTAAGTCCATTTGTTCTAGGGTCAAGCATAAGTCAATTATTTCTTTGTTTGGTTTCTTCTTGGATGATCTACACAGAAGTGCTAAAGGGGTGTTAAAATCTCCAAGTACTATGGTGCAGGAAGATATCAAATTGTTCATATCTGTTAGGGTTTATAAGTTGAGGAGCATTCTGGTAGGGTGCATAAATGTTAATTATTGAAATCTCTTTATGTTGAGTGTTTCCCTTGACAAATATGTAGTGTCCATCCTTATCTTTCGTTACCTTTGTTGGTTTAAATCCTATTGTGTCTGCAAATAAATTGCAACCCTTGATTTTTTTTTTAATTTTCATTTGCCTGTATTATAGATATCCATCCCTTCACTCTGAGTCTATTTTTATCCTTTAGGGTAAGATGAGTATCTTGTATGCAACAGATATCTGGCCTGAGTTTTTGTGTCCAGTCAGATAACCTGTGCCTCTTTAGAGGACAATTTAAGCCATTCACATTAATTGAGAGAATTGATAAGCATGGTAGTGTTTTGGTTGTCTTATTTTTCAAAAGTCCAGTGGATATTTTTAATCCTTTCACTATTGTGGAACTTTGGTTTTGTTCAAAAATTTCTGGGTGACTTTAGTTTGGTGGCATACCCCTATACTGATCATTATGGAAGATAAGTCTGAGAATATCCTGGACAACTGGTTTAGTTATGGCAAATTTCCTCAACATGGGTATGTCAGTAAAGTATTTTATTTCTCCTTCACAAATGAAAGTCACTGCATCTAGATACAGGATCCTGGGCTGAAAGCTGTTTTGTTTTAGAAGATTTAAGATCGATGATGACCATCTTTTTCTAGCTTGAAAGGTTTCAGCTGAGAGATCTGCCATCATTTTAATATTTCTTCCTTTGTAGGTAATGCTTTTGCTTTTCTTATGTCTGGCTGCTTGCAGAATTTTCTCCTTCATATTAACTTTGGCTAAAGTAATTACAATGTGTCTAGGAGATGTTTTATTTGGATTGAGTCTTGCTGGGGTTCTGAAACTTTCTACTACCTGAATTTCTGTATCTCTTGCAATGCTTTGTAAATTCTCCTCCATAATATCTTGGAGTAGAGCATTTATGCTTTTAGGACAATTATCTTCTCCTTCAGGAATTCCTATAAGATGAATGTTTGATATTTTGGAGATATCCCACAACTCTCTCATGGAATGACCAGTTTTTGATTTCCATTTTCCTCTTCTTTGAATGCTTGGGATCATTCAAACGCTTTGTCTTCAATTTTAGATGTCCTTTCTTCTGCCTGCTCAACATGTTATGGAGGGATTCTACTGTATTTCAAAGCTCCTCAAGTAACTTTTCATTTCCTTGAGCTCTGCTATCTCTTTACTCATTATGTCCATATCCTTGGTGATTTTGTCTTTGATATCATTAATTTCTTGAGACAACTTTTGATAAACTCTTTGGATTTCTATTTCCATCTTTTCTTCCATTCTACTCATTTTATTTGCCATTAATATTCTGAATTTTATTTCTGACATTTCAGCCATTTGTTTATGAAAGCATTTTCTGATGTATCTTCTTTGTCATTCCTTGGGGGAGTTGATCTACTCTGATTATTTGTGTTGCCAAAGTTCTTCCTCTGATTCCACCCCATGATTATTTTCTGCAGTTTGGCTAGTAAAACTGGTAGGGTGAGATTGGACAGTGGGCCCCAGGAATTGTAGTTAACCAGGCCTTTACCAAAGAGCTGGGAGTGGTGATTGTAACATTTTCCCTACAGCTTTATAAAGGTAAAGGTCCCTTTCAGATCTGCAGCCAGAGACTCTGAGGATCTGATTGGTGTGTTAAGGCTAGCCAGCTGTTTTGTATTCAGCCAGCTTCTATCCAATCCTAATGAGTTGTGGATTTAGAGTGAACGCTCAGCTGGGGAGAGATACAGGTACCTGAGACACCTCACTGCCCACTAGTGTCAACTGGAGGAGGAGAATCAGTCCCTCTCACTACAACATAGCTCAACTTTGGAGGGCCCCCAGGTGTACAGCCCAGGTGAAGAGCTCCAATCTAATTATCCAAGGCAGCACAATCACTGCTTGACTGAGAGGGTTCAAAAGGTCTTCAGCAACCCAATAACAGGGATCCACAAGAAGCCTTCCCCATTCATTTTCCACTAAGATAACTATCATTTCAACAATGTCTTTGAGCATAAAGTTTTTTTCATGTTCCAGTCCAAGTCAAGTAACTGTCTTCTGGCAGCAGAGTTACTGGTTCTCACAGCTTCCCCCTTCCTCATAAAACTACCACAGAATTCTACTGATATTGTAAGGGTTTCAGTACTTTTATTGAATAAAAACATCATTTTGTATTATTTCTGTCTTTGGTAATTATTCATTACCTGTACATGTTTAAGTAGTAGAAAGTTAGCTCTCTTGCTCTCTCTTTCCTTCCCTGTTTAATTTTTTTTTTTCTCTGTCCTTTCCCTCTCCTGCATCTACCTACTATGTTGTACCCTCCATGGGGCATGAGACCTCCCTTTCTTTCCCTCCCTATTCTCTGGATGGAGAGACTTCAGCTCCAGCTTTAGTTCCTTTTCTAATTCCAGGCAAAGTCAGGGGGTCCAGAGGCAGAAGGTGGAGCTTTTGGAGTACTTTGTTCCAAGATAGTCACTTTGCTTCTTAGTTTCTCCAGCAGAGTGAGTTTGGTCTCCCTGGGGGAATCCTTTGATTTTAATGCACAGAATCACCAGCGTTTGTCTCCAACACATCCTCAGAGGGTTGACCAAAACTCTCTTGTGGAGCAGCACAAAGAACAAGCATGACACCGTTTGGGCAGGGTGTTTCAATACTACTTCAGGCTACTCAACCTCTCTCTAATGCATGGGAGGGACCACTTAATCCCTCCTGTCCCTCCTACCATTTGGGAATTTTCTTGTATCCCTGAAGCTGAACCATGGGGCACATGACTTTATCTTCCAAAAGTCCTATTGTTTTTCTCACTACACAAATCTCTGTCAGGAAAGAAGCCCAGCTTCACAGGGGATAGCAAGAAGGAGGTCTGTCACAGCTCTATGAATACTCCATGAAAGTAGACAATGAGTCTTAAAGACCAGAGAAACACAGTTACTCACTCTACAGAAAATGGCAGTACCACAATTGTGCCAGTTTGCAATGTCCCCTGTTCACAGATGCCATGGGTGACATGATGGGCCCAGATAGAAGCTCTGCCTGCAAAGCATTTTACAACAGTTGAAGAACTTGGGGTTTAGGGCCCAGAAAATTTTGTAGTAAGAAGTTAACAAATCAGTTTGGAGGAGCAAGTTGTTACAACCAATGGTTGCCTCCACTTATTAGATAACATTTCTTACTTGCGACAGGAGCTGCTCACATTCAAGGGGAGGAGCATCCTTGCAGGTTGGGACATGATGCAGGAATGCTCAGAGTCCAGAGCAGACTGCTATCCCCAATAGTGATAGCAGTGAAGGTTGTGGAAATTGCTTAGATTTTGCATATATTTTGAAAATCGAGGTGGTGGGATTTCCTGTAGGATTTTACTTTTATTTTCTGATTTTGGTATTAAGAACATATTCACCTCATAATTTGAGCTAGTGGTCACTGATATATATGTTTATATGTGTGTGTTTGGTGCTTAGGTTCTCTCCTTCTGTAGATTAAATGTTCAGTAAATGTCTTATGACTGGCTGTATGAAATCAATTTCACTATCACCTTTATTATTAATTTGTAAATATTCTCATTTGGAGCCATGTAGTATACTATAATCATATTTCTTTTTACACAGAAAAGTTTGCTTTTGCTTGGGTTAATCTTTGCTTTATTTTTTTGTCTGCTTAAGTAACTAAGTACTGTCACTAATTCATACCTGGACTCTTTGCTAAAAGTTTAACTCTCCTCTCAAAATATTTAAACATAAAAAGGAATGTTTCAGATCTATTTTCTTAGAGATACTCATACTTGACCTCTTCAACATTCTTGCCCTGATGTATACACATTACTTTCTGGGATTCTCAGATACTCAATTGTCTGAGATTCTTATATGAGGACCATTTATTTCTTGCTGTTAGTTTACATCTTCAAGAACATGACTGGAAAATGCCCATGAAAGATGCACTTTCATGTCTGAAATGTGTTTGTCATATGCTAACATGAAATATGGTTCAGTAGGGTGGTGCCTGTGGCTCAAAGGAGTAGGGCGCCAGCCCCATATGCTAGAGGTGGCGGGTTCAAACCCAGCCCCGGCCAAAAAAAAAAACTGCAAAAAAGAAAAAAAAAAAAGAAATATGGTTCAGTATAGTAGTTTAGACATAAGTTTCTGCCAAAATTCCCAGGCATTCTCCCTTTGTCTTTCAGCTTCCAATGTTGCTACTGATAAGTCCCAGGGCATTCTTAGTGACAATCTTTGTATGTGACCTGATTCCCCCCTCTGGATTATTATATGTCAGTTACCTGTATTCTAATAATTCGCAACGATGTTTAATTCTGTGTGCTGGGCATGTAATGAATTACTCCTGGAGTAGTTCCCTGCCATGTGTTTTTGATTTTCTTTGTCATTTAAATATTAGATGGTCTAGACTTATCCTCTAATTTTTATTTTTTCTTATTCTTTATCTCTTTACTTTTTGTGCTACGTTTGTCCTACTTTCTGGCTTTTTTCCCCAGGAAACTTTCATTTTCAATCCTTCCACTGACTTTTTTTCTCAAACATTGTTATGAGTTGCACTGTGCCCATTAAAAAAATATGTTACATCTTTTACCCCAAGTACCTCAGAACGTGGCTTACTTGGAAACAAAGTTTTTGTAGACATAACTAAAGAGGCAGTAGAATGGAACCTAATCCCCCTGGGACTGGTGTCCTCATAAGAACAAGACAGAGGCAGAGGCTAGAGTGAGGCTCTCCTCTGTGGGGGAGGTCTAACTGCTTCTGATGCAGATGTTTGATCTATTCTGTTTCTAGCTTCTTCCAGGCCCCACTTTCAGAGGTAACCAGTGCTTCTTCTTATCCTGGGTCTGAGGTTCTGCAAAATGACCTGGTTGCTTCTGGCCTTCCACTGAGATTTCTCCACTGCTGTTTTCTGCTTCAAAATTTTCCAGTCTATAAGATTAACTAATATTCATCTATCTTCCAGTTATCAAAAATTTATTGCTGTCATCTCTTTTCCTATATGCAACCTTCAAAATCTCTCTTTTTAAAAAAATGGTGTTGTAGGAACTAGAGGAAATTGCATGCATTGAATTCACCATGTTTAATCCCAAAGTTCATTTCTTGTGATCTTTCTTTATCATTATATATTAAGCATAATTTTTATAAACAGAAAATTGCTTTATTGAAAATAATCTAATCTGTGAATCTTCATTTTTTGCAATTAATCTTTAATTAGATAACAATGTGATTATCAGTATACTTGGATTTATTTTTCAATTTTATTTTGTTCTCACTATTCACTATACTTCTTTTTCTCCTGTCTTGACTTCTACTGAATTGATGGAAGTTTCCTCATTCCTTTTAATTTTTCCTATCTTTTACTTCTCAGCTTTTAGTAATTACCATTAAATGTTTCTCAGCACACTTACTTAGCATAGTCTAAACTAATCAATATCACTACACTTCTCCTTAACAATGTAAGGATTTTTGACTATTTTAGCTCAGATATTTTCCAACTTTATTGATGCTCTGTGTAGCAACCATTCATCATTATTATAACTATTCTTATAGTTAAAGCTTATTTTGAATTATCTGTAACCAATCATTCTTACCATTGCTTCATATACCCTATTCCTTCTATTTTGATTCATTTATTTCCATATTTTTTTCTTTTGTATTCCTCTATTTTAATTTTTAATTTTCCTTCTTTTTCAAGTGTTCAAACAGAGAGGGCCTGCCTAAAATTTGCCTCACACTTATTAATTTAATCACTTTTGAAAACTATTTTCCCCTTGAGAAACATTCCAGATACAATAAATTTTACATTTTATTTACATATTGTGTTAGTGGGTTGGATTTTTCCCTCTATCACTAAAGATGAATGGACAACTCCCATACTGCATTTGGTAGTTGATAAAAAGATAAGTACAAATTTAAGGAAGAAAGTTTGAGGGATAGAAAAAAGAAAGAAAGTTTGAGTGAGAAAGAGAAACAGAAGAAGAGGAATGAAAAGAAAAGAGAAAGAGAAACATATCTCTTTATAGTTTTCAGATATAATTAAGTTTCTCTATCAATCTAATTCTGATACTATATTCAAGAAGCCCTGGGGAAATTTTTAGTTTCTTAAGGAACAAAAGGAAACATAGGCTTTTATTGAAAGAGAAAATGTTGTAAAGGAAAGAAAGGAAAGGGGTCGTCTTTGTCTCTTCTTCGAGTGCAGCTGCTAAGTAGCGATCTCATCAATAGCAATTTAAGTCTCTCCCTCTCTCTTTTGTTTAGCTTTAGCTACTTTTTAATAATGGAAAAATAGGTGTGTAGAATAACTTTTAAACAAATTCTCAATCCTAAACAAAAGAAGTTCTTTATTAACACATTCAACTGATTTCTGATTTAACAGTTCCAATTAATTTATTTCCATAAATATTTGTTGGCTGGCAATACAATTGCTCCTCAAGGAGAAATGCTTTGACCAAGAGAATTTTAAAAATCATTTGTAAAAATAGGAGATTTGTACTCTAAACTATTTGATGCTATAGTCAAAAAAGATGTGCCCTTGAATGGGCCAGGAGTGTTCTTTAACACAGTAGACATAGTCAAGAAAAATAAACTGAAAGAAAAGAAATCTGAGAAAGTCTGCAGATCTAAAAAGCATGGACAGGGAGGGTGTCATCTGCCAAGAGTGAATATAAGTGAATGTAACAGGTAAACTTCTACCTCTGGGGCTGTTCTCAGAGTCACCTGGTCTTATCTTAAGTGACTCAGACATGGAAGAAATGTAGAATAAATATTCCAGCTCCAAAGGGTACATACATTTTATCTTCACAAGCTTCAAAATGTGCAACACTGGTCAGGGCACATGTTTCGCTGAGATTCTGCTTCTTTATTTATTAACAAAGTGAAGTATGACTTGTTCATGAACATAAGCTTTGTGGTCAGACATAGACAGTTTGAGTCTGTCTCAGTCATTTACTAATGATTTAAATATGGGTAAATTATTTAATCTAAGCTTTTAAAAAATGTTAGCTTTTATTTTTGTCTTGAAGCTGTGACATGAAGATTACAAAATACTCATGTCACAGACTTAAGAGACTGAAATGGGTTTAATCCTGGAGCCCCCAAGCCCTGGGCCAGAATACAATAATTTTGACATTTTGTTTATATGTTATGTTGGTGCATTACATAGTGCATTAGACCACAGTACTGGTCCATGGCCTATTAGGTACTGGGTTGAACAGCAGGAGGTGAGTAGTGAGTGCATGAGTGAAGCTTCATCTGTATTTACAGCTGCTCCCATTGTTGGCATCACCACCTGAGTTCTGCCTCCTGTCAGGTCAGCAGCATTAGATTCTCATAATTGAGTGCAAATCCTGCTATAAACTACACATGTGAGGGTTGTAGGTTGCATGCTCCTTATGAGAATGTAATAATAATGTAGATAATGTAATAATGTAATGTAACATAACAGTGTAATAATAGCAGAAATAAAGTACACAATAATTGTAATGAGCTTGAATTATACCCAAACCATCCCCTCCTTCCCTGTCTGTGGAAAAAATTGTCTTCCATGAATCTTGTCCCTGGTGCCAAAAAGGCTGGGGTCCATTATTTTAATTCACTGAAGCTGTTAGTCTCAATGCTGAGAAAAAGAGAGCTTCTATAAATGTCACTATTGTTGTTATTATTTCAGTTAAGTTCTTTTGTATAGTAATAATAATAATAACACATAATATAAGCACCCATTAAAGGCAATCAATAGGAATAGCCTGTGTAAATATCGAGGCTATGTTACCTTACCCATTTATAAAACATTGAAATCAAACTGTCTTAACCAAGTCTCCTCAAAGCTATAGATATTCATGCAGTAAAAGAGAAGAGACAATTTGTAGTAGATCTTAACTTCTGTCTTTTTTCCAGCTTGGACATAGGGAAGTCTTTATTTTCTAGTTAGATGGGGGTTATTTAGCTCTTTCTTCCCAATGACAAGTGAGAAAAAATAAAGTGTCATTTTGGTTAAGTCAGTGAAAAGCATTGGAGAGTCTCTGGGTCTTTCTAATTTTGAAATGATGGAGCCAGAGAATCTAAGAAGCTCTGATGACTGAATTGTTGCAAGGAGGAAAGCAGGTCTGGAGAGCCAGCCAGCTCCACAGTGGACGTTGCATATATGAAAAACAGTTACTGTGCAAGGCACTGAGATAATGGGGTTGTTTGTTACAGCTGCATGACACTGTGGATCCTGACTAATACACTGTTATAAAGCTCATAGTAACTCTTCATTTTGCAGACCTTAAATTTGGAGAGTTAAGTAGCTATAACACAGAGATCACCCAATTAGTAGCACAAGTAGGACTAAAACCCTTATTTTCAGGTTTCTTTCTACTGCAATGCTCTGCCCATTGATATACCATACCTTATACCTAATTTTTAGGACTACTATAAAGATCAGAGACATGGTAAGTAAAGTGCCTAGCACAAGACCTATCCTATCTCATGGTGGATGATTAAGAAAATGGTAAGTAATGTTTTGATTCTCTGTTTGTAAAACCCTATTACCATTGTGCCACACTTCTACCTATGCCAAACATGCTGATTAATGTCCTCTAATTCTGAACCAATATTAAACCAGAAACTGAGAACGTATCTCAATTTGGAAGCAATTACATTTTTATAGCTTTGACTGCTGGTGCAGAATCTATACTTTACTCCATTTACATTCATTTAATGCTAGAGAAATGCCTATCCATTTTTCAAATAATGACAGAAAATTCATTCAAATTTTAGGTCTTAAGAAACTTTTGAGAATTTATAAAATCAGAAACCAAACTCCTGGGAATTATTTCACCATCATTTCTTCTGGGTCTTAATTCCTCCCTCCTCTAACCCTCCTCATCCTTCCCTGTATGCTATAGAGTTTTCCTCTTGTCTTTTGAAAGAAGTATTTTCATTGCAAATTCCTTTTAGCACACCTAAAATATGATCCAGATTCAGCATAATCCAAGGACAACAAAAAACATTTAAACTATTAATATAAATATAGTATCTTCAGTTCAGAAAGGACCTTAAAGCTCATGAAATCCTAACTATAAATTAGGACCTAAATTCTCATCCAACCAAATGACTCAAAACTACCAGAGATGCTTCTTAAAAATGTTGATTCTTATCCCTACCTTTACCTACTGAATCATACTCCCCATTATTATAATGAAGTATAGTACTTTTTATTAAAAAATATCATTTCCCTCATGTTTCTCTCCCTCCTTCAGATTATTTCTCCTATAAATTCATTTCAACACATAGTTTTGTTTGGGAACTATTGATTAAGCTTCAATTTTTATCTGATTTCTGGAATCACCTTTATAAACCTGGCAAATGTTCTCCTGTTTTTGTTACACATTGTTCTTAATTTGATACTATTATCTACTATATCAGTTATTTGCTCCTTTTTCCATAGAAAAATCATGGTGCCAATAAAGAGATCCTTCATGTCATGCATAGAAATGAGATACAAGAGTTCTTTGTTCTTAGCCCTAAAATATTGAACTGGTAGAAACAAAGACTATATATGTATATTTCTGGTGATAGAAAGTTGTTGCCTTGGGGTGAGAAATATTAGATGGAAAGAAACACAAGAAAACTTCCTTGGGTAATGGAAAAGTTTCATGTCTTGATTTTAGGTGATACTTTGATAAATATGAATACATTAAAGCTCATCACAGTGAGTATTTAAGATCTACGAATTGCAAGGTGTGGTGGCTCACACCTATAATCCTAGCACTCTGGGAGGCCAAGGCAGGTGAATTGCCTGAGCTCAGAAGTTTGAGACAAGCCTGAACAAGAGTGAGACCCTATCTCTAAAAAAATAACTGGATGTCATGGCAGGTGCTTATAGTCCCAGCTACTTGGGAGGCTGAGGCAGGAGAATCATTTGAGCCCAAGAATTTGAGGTTACTGTGAGCTATGATGTCACAACACTCCACCAAGGGTGACAAAGTAAGATTCTGTCTACAAAAACAAACACCAACAACAAAACTATGCATTGTATGCACTTTATACCTCTACAACAATGGCAACAACAATAGTGGAACACACAAATTTGGAAAACCTTGTATCAGAGATGGAAAGCAGAAATAATATAAAATGTTGTTGACATAGAATCTTTATGAAATATTTGTTCCAATATGAAGTTTGGCTGAGACACCATATAGGTCATAAAGGGCTTACACCCCAACTTCTTCTGGTAGAAGAAAAGTGTTTTGTAGCATCTAGTAAGGGTATTGTTAGGCCTCTGTAGTTACCTGGTTACTACTAGAAATATTGGTAAGTACAGGCTATGAGACCTTCATGGATTTACCACTTGCCTTGCTCTAGAGACACCAAAGTTCCACCCAAGTATGGAAACCATACATTGTGCTGTAGACCATTATGAAGGCCCAGTCCTGGGGGAGGGAGGGTGGGCACACATCTGTTGAAGCTGACCACACTTCCTTATACACTATCCACAGGAGGTGGTTAGGCCTCAAGCTTCTTGTATGAAGACTTGAGTAGGTATCTCAACTTATCTCTTCTGACTTCAGTTCAATTATCATATAAATATGAACCAATATTTAGTACCCTTAATAAACAGTAGAACCTTTGTATGTTGACCACCCGAGGGACTGTAACAAACTCATCAATATACAAACACAGTCAACAAGAGGAAGTTAACCTATTGTACTGACATGTACATCTGGTGATGTCTATGAAAATTATGTCAACTAGAGGAGGTGGTCAGTGTAAGAAGGGGCCAACAATGGAGGTTCTACTGTATATTGATTGTACTGATGATCTCAATAATGGTCTCCCTTTATGCTCAGCCTTGTCCTGTAACTCTGCAGTCCTCTCCCACTCTGACACTGAGCTTAGCCATGTGAATTGTTTTGACTAATGAGACAGTAGCAAGCTTAATGCAAACAGAAGCATGAAAAAGTGCTTTCATGTGTCTACTTTCTCTCTCCTATCCCTTATCCTCGGATTAGCTTAGTGGAAAATGAGTGGCTGTGGAGGATAGCTAAGGTGCTCTAGCTAAAAGCCTGTCAACCTTCAGAATCAGGGTCACTTAGTTGACCTGAAGTTTACCACAGGTGCATGAGTCTAGAAGAACTATCCAACTGAGTTCAGCCTCACTGTTATTCCACAGACTCATAAAATAAATGTAGTTACTATTTTAATTTGATAAGTTTGGAGTGGTTGGTTAAGCAGCAGCAATAGTGAACTGGCATAATACCAAATGAGCAAGTGTTCAGTTCTCCCTTTCATGAAAGGAGAAGAAAAATCATGGTGCCAATAAGAGATGTGGTTTAAAAGAATCACAAAGACTAACTCCTTTTGAAATACATTTAACAGAAGGTAGGTGGAAAATCTTAGAAAATATTTAAGTTCTATTTTTTAGTATGCTTTTTCACCAGTAAAGTTAAAATAATTGATCATAAATAAAGAAAAGTCCATAATTAAAAGAGAATGGAAGGCTAAACATGTTGGCTCACCCCTGAAATCCTAGCACTCTGTGAGGCAGAGACGAGAGGATCACTTGAGGCCAGGAGTTCAAGACCAGCTTGATCAAGAGCAAGACTTTGTCTCTACAAAAAATAGAAAAATTGGCCAGGTGTTGTGGCAGGTGAGTGCCTGTAGTCCTGCCTGCTGGAGAGGTTGAGGTAGGAAGATCACTTGTGCCCAGGAGTTTGAGGTTGCAGTGAGCTGTGATGATGCTTGACCAGGTGACAGAGAGAGAGCCTGTCTCAAAACAAACAAACAAGAAGCATGCAAAACACAACAGCCAAATAGAAATCAGTGAAAGACATAAATTACAGATTTGATACTGAAAAAACTTAACTTTGAATGATAAAGTATCCTTCCAGACATAGAGTAAAAGTATAATAAGATGCAAAAATAGGCTCAATTTAAGATACCCAAATCACAGATTATAGGAATTCCAATGAGAAGGGCATAAGAATAAATAAGAATCCCCAAAACAGAAACATGCTTTCATGATCTAAATAAATAAAACCTGAATCTAAAAGTTGAGACTGTACTTTATGTTATGAGAAAAACAATGACAAAAAAGAGGCATAATCTGTTAGAATTTTAGAGAGTAAAAGAAGATTCTAAAAGAGATCAGGAGAAAATGTCCATGTTATTCAAAAAGAGAAACAAGTCAAGTTGACCTTAGTGTGCTTCTCAAAATCAATAAATGCTAGAAGACAACACAAAAGGTATTCTATTCTATTTATATTACGGTTATCCAGAAAAAATCCAGTATATAATAAGAAATATAAAGAGTTGAGATATATATATATATTATAAATTTATGCATATATTTTACGTACATATCTATTTTTATATAAAGAATAAGAAATTGGCTCATGCTCTATGGAGGCTGAGAAGTCTCAAGATCTGCAGACAGCAAACTGGAAATCCAGAAGAGCAGATGGTATAGTTCCAGGCAAGGCAGGAGAAGACCTGTGTCTTATCTTGAAAACAGGCAGAGAGAATAACTCTCCTTTGCTCAGCTTTTTTGTTCTATTTAGGCCCTCGATGAGTTGGGTGAGGTCCACCTACAGTAGGGAGGGTAATTTTCTTTACTCAGTCTTGCTATTTAATTGTTAATATTATCCATAAGCAACTTCAGATGCACCCATAATAACATTTAACCAAATACCTAGGCACCCTGTGGCCTAATCAAATTGACACATTAAATAACCATCACAATATTTTTCTCTTTAAGCTTCAAATCTAGTTTAATGTATGAATCATAATGTCCCAGATAACATCTGTGCTTAAAGCAAGTAAACCTAAAAGCAAGAATCTCGTGTTCCACATGTATGTCAGAAATAATTGGAAGTGAAACATTCTATACAGCAAGGCTAAAAGAGGAAAAAAAATGTCAAATCAAGGGTATAGCAAGTATTTATAGACAAGATAGGTAAGCTCAAATCAATAACTTTCCTTTAATTTTATATTAGCAGATAATTAAAAGTTACAATGGAAAAATTTAACAAGAACTGGGTGGACCTTACATAATTGGAAACAAAATGTTACTGAAAGCTATTTAAGAAAATAAAAAAGACATACTTTTGAGTGAGTAATTCTGATTGAAAACCCACTGAAACCTGACATCTTCATTCTAAAGCCCATCATGACAGATAAAGAAAAGGTATCAAATTTCCAATCCTTGAGGTATTTTGCCTGAACAATACTAAACATGGTGTAAAGTGACACATACTGTGTGTTGGCTCGTGCAGTGCCAATTTCAACCCTGTTTGCTTTATCTTCTTTTTCTTATGGAGGCTGTAAGAGCGAAACCACAAACAACCTCCCCTCAAGCCCCTGTAATTTTTTAGACTCTCTTGTATCCAAAAATGACCTTATAACACAGATATTTCCTATTCCTTTTTTCCCTTCTTCCCACAAATAAATGTATGGTGGCTGGAGTTACAGTAGCCGTGGCTACATTTGATGAGCAAGAAGTGGGAAGAACTCGGAGTTTCTAATGTGATCCGGAGCAGCTGGATAAGCCCTAGGCTACCCATCCCTTGACTTTTATTAAGTGAAAAAAAAAACGCCTTCTTTATATTAGGGGTGTTTTTATTGCAGTTGAACACAATCCAAACTGACATTCTATGGCAATTAATGTTATGCACTCCTGATATAGATCTATTGGACAGAGGGAAATCCAGAAACATGCCTAAAATCCATAACCTAAAACAATAACAAGCAAAGTATGATAAATAACTGAGGGGAAGATGAATGAATTGCATAAATTATTTTCTTCAATAAAACTAGAGGTTTATATAAAACACATTAAATTCCAAATAGATCAAAGAGGCATATAATATAAAACTATAAGCAAAAATACATTTTTGAAATGAATGCATTTTAAAAACAAAATATATTTAAAAAATTTTACTTTCTGGCTTGGTGCCCATAGCACAGTGGTTACAGCACCAGCCACATACACCAAGGGTGGCGGGTTCAATCCCAGCCCAGGCAGCTAAACAACAATGACAACTGCAGCAAAAAATAGCAGAGTGTTGTGGTAGGGGCCTATAGTCCCAGCTACTTGGGAGAAGAATCACATATATTAGATAACTATAAATATATGTGAGAATCACATATATTAGATAACTATATTTAATCTTCTGTTGTATGAGCTTCCCAGAGCCTATACGCAGGTGTGCATCATATTTCCTTTATCTCAGAAGATTTTGATTCTAAGATTCTCACATATATTTTTCAGTATATCTCTTCTCTTGGGAAGAGAATCACATAAGCCCACGAGTTTGAGGTTGCTGTGAGCTGTGATGCCATAGCACTCTATCAAGGGCAATGTAGTGAGACTCTGTCTCAAAAAAAATTTTTTTTTCTTTTGCTCTGATTTCAGAATGCATGAAGAACTTCCTAAGTATATAATCAATGAAAAAATTCTAATAAAAATTTATTTATTTGAGTTCTTGGACATAGGTAAGTATTTTATATTGAATATTTTATACATAAACAAGAGTCTAAAAGTCAAAGGAGATATTAGGAAAATATTTACCTAAAACGTGATAAGCAAAGGCTACTTTCCTAATATGTAGTAATGCCTACACATTCCCAAACGAAAACAGTAAGGGAAAATGAACAGGGGACATTCGAAGGACGATTCATGGGAGGACAATGCAGATAACCAACAAGCAAAAGGCATATATAATCTTACAGATAATTAAAGATATTCAAGATAAAATAATGAGGCATTTAGGTTATAGAACAAGGCACATTACTGGATTTCTCTCTGTACAATGGATCTGTTTTATATCAGTAGTGCATAATGTTAATTGTAGAAAATAATCAGAATTCAGGTAGCAGAGTTGAGTTATTTACATCAGAATAGTGTAAGCAGTTGTATTTTAATAGTGTAGGCAGTTGTATTCAAATTTTATAAATTTGAATTATAAGTTCTTGCTTATGGGTGCATCTGTCAAATAAAAATTATTTTGTTTGCAGAAGACTGTCATGCACGTGATTAGTCACATATGAGGCAATGACATTCAATGCTGTACAAATTGATCTCTGTCTTAGTATTCTCAAAGCTAAGAGAGGTGGCATGAGCAATTCCAGCAGGGTGAAAGACTTTTATTCAGCTCCCAAATGTATTTGTCAGAAGTTGCAGCTGACAACCAAGAAAAACTATGTACTCCAGACAAGACAAAACTTGGAAATGCAAAAAAATTCTAATATTTTTCAGTATATCTCAAAATAATACTGTGAGTTGTATATGAAATGAAGATGTAATCTTCACAGGTATAGATTACAAAAGCATCATGCCACTCTACTGCTGGTGGTAGATGCTAATGGCTCAAAGTGATTTATACCAGTATTCAGACTAAAGAAAATAGAAGGCTTAAATAAATGCCACTTATTAAAATAAAAATATGTGTATAGTAAAAATATTATTAAATCTTAGAATCAAAATCTTCTGAGATAAAGGAAATATGATACACACCTGCGTATAGGCTCTGGGAAGCTCATACAACAGAAGATTAAATATAGTTATCTCTTAATTATGGAATTATGATTACTTTGGATTTTTTCCTTCTTACTCTCTTTCCCAGTTTCCCATATGAGCTTTTTGAATTTATAAAACCAGGGTAAAGAAAAATATTTTAAAGTGATTGAATGTTATATACATACCACTTAACTCAAACTTAGTCTGAGTGTAGGAAAATTCCCAGTTGACCTGTACAGTGATTTTAAATTTGTCCTTATTTGTTTTTAAGGGCTGAGTTTATATCTAAAAGGAGAGGAAATTCAAATTTCTTTTCCTACTCTCACACAGTCAATACAGAACACTTGACCTCTGGTCACCAAGATGTGCAGGGATTTCTTTCCTTCTTGACCAGCAACCAGTCAGTTCTGCACTGGACACCAGCAATCAATCAATTCTGCAGCAGACGCTGCAGGGTAAGTATCCGCTAACTCAGTTCAATTTTGACATGATCTCCCTGAAGATAGCATCACATCCCAAAACATTAGATCTCAAGTAATAGATTGTCATCTATACTTGTGACTGAGTATACAGTGGGAATTCTCATAATCAGTACCCTCTTGGGATTTGATTAATTTGCTAGAGTGGCTTGAAGAACTCAGAGAACCACTTTACTTACATTTACCCATTTATTTTAAACAACATTACAAAGAATACAGACAAAGAGTTGCATAGGGCAAAGTATGTGAAAAGAGGCTTGAAGTTTCCAAACCCTCTCTGGGCATGCCAACCTCCAAGCTCTTCACGTGTTCATCTGTCTGGAAGCTCTGTGAATCCAGTCCATTTGGGTTTTTTCTAGTGACTTCATTATATAAACGTGATTAACTACATCAGAGGCCACTGGTCATGAACTTAACCTTTAGCTCATCTCCCCTCCCTGGAGGTTGGGAAGTGGCACTGGAGGTCACAGCCCTCTAATGGCCTGGGTATTTCTTGTGACCAGCCCCCAACCTGAGACAATCTATGTAGGGGATCCCAGCCTATAGCCATCTCATTAGCATCCAAAAGACATCTCAATCCAGGTATTCCTAGGGTTTTAGGAGATGTATTCTAGGAAGTAGGAGGAAGACCAAATACAGTATACATTTCACAAAACTACAACATTTCTGGTTTCTATTAGTTGGTTTATGAACCATAACTTCTCAACTCAGATCAGGTGCTTCTCTGCAATTTTCATACATACTTTCTTACTGTAACATCCTTATGGTTGCTTTAGTCTCTAACCGACTTGAAAATATTCTTTCTACTTTAACCAAATTATTACCTTCTTTAAATTACAGCCTTAGTTTTTAGTTTTTTCAGCAGTATTTCCCTCAGTATCGTCTTTCCTTTAATTTACTTTTCCCCTTCTTCATTTGTACCCATGGATAATGGGGAAAGTGTTTACCATGTACCGTGTGCCATATTTATCATTTGCTGTTGGTGTGGTAGCACACTCTCCGCGCAATGTGAAGGCTGTCAAGTGAAGGACCACAAGGTTCATAAATTTGGAAAGGACAACTTTATTTTTCATAAAGGTTTGTAGGCTGAAGGTAGCCATTTTGACAAGCTGAGAAATGTAGCCTCCAGCCAGAAGCTGGAAAAACAGGCACTTCGAGGAAGGGCAAAGAGAACAGAAATTTATGCTGAAAGGAGAAACATGTGCATGTACAATTGAGGTGGATGCTTCTTTATGGATAACATGTTAAAAAATGGCAGTGTTAGTATAATCAGAGGGTGGAGTTATCAGCCCTCTGATGTCAAAAGGTGAAGCAGAGAACCCAAAGACCCCTCTGTGCACAGTCTCTGGTTGAATCAGCAGTGGAATAAGTTTTTCCAAAAGGCTGGTTCTGTTTAGCCCTTAGGGAAGAAAACCTAATGGCAGTTAGTGATGGGGGTGTTATAACAAGATATGTCTGACCTCCCACCCTGTCATGGCTGGGAACTCATTTTAAGGTTTCTCTGGGATCCTCTTGGCCAAGAGGGGATATGTTCAGATGGTTGAAAGAACTGGGATTTTATTTTTATTCCCCAAGGCTTACTTCTCATTCACTAACTCAGTGAGTCTGAGCTGAGAAAAGAACTTTGATCTGAGGAACCTCAGTCCTAATTATCAGACCCAGAGACAGAGATATTAAAATACGAACATAGTCATGTCCTCTCTCCCACTTAATCTATGCCTGCATCTCTTGAAGCTGCTTGCTATTTGCGATAGTAGCTATAAATTAACCTAATAATGCCATACTGGTCACTATGACCCATACCCTATAGCTTAACAAAGAATAGCTTTAACAGAAGTAGAGGCCTGAAAAAGGGCAAAATGTTTACAAATTATCTTTTTTTAAAATCCCTCACCTTTCTGAGGAATGAATACCTTCGTCCCTGCCCATGGCCAGTATTCAAAGGAGCAGAAAAATGTTCTTTATTATTTGTTTTCTAGTATCGTGAACTGTAGAAATTGGGTCATCAGAATTATCCAGAAATAGGTCACAAAATTGTTTTTGTTGGGGATAATTAGTTTGACCAAAACCACCTACTATGGTTAGGTAGGAATAGCCTAACGCTGAAGCCACCCTTTAAAAGCCCTGTATTTCTGCTTAAAGGGAGGGACAATGGTTCGTTAACATGAGAGTTTGCCATCCTCCTCATTTGATGGCAAATTAATAAACTTCTCTATCCTTTCCTTCAAATCACTTGTCTTCCTCCTCCATTCAGCTATAGGGACACATACTGGACTTTCAGTAATAAACTTGGTGTCCCCGGGTGGGCCCATCAGTGCCCTGTGGAACAGCATCCCACTACCGCTACTGTGTCTTAAAGAGGCAGGCAGCAGCTTTGGGTCAAGCTATGGGTCTTCACCAGTAGGACTATCTTTTCAGGGTGAGAGATGGAGGGACCATTCTGGCAGCTGCCAGAACCTGTTTAGCTCTGGGGAACTCTTGTCTGATGCTCCCTGGATTAGATGCAACTCTTCACAACCTGAATTTCACTGAGGAAAAGGAAATGGATTTGGAAAGAGTTGTGATGTGTTGGCCCTTTTGGTGAGTTCTCTGGTGTGTACACTGAGAACCTTGGATTCTGCCCACTTAGAGAAGGTGTGAACCTTCTGGTCCTGTGGTAGGGCATTTGTTTTGTGGTGTTGTGTGTGCAGAAGTCAGAGTTGAGCAGAACTAAAGAATTTGGGATTTGTCTTCTTGGTTTAGGAGAATTCTATTTTCTTTCATATGGTCCTTCTTTGTGGATACACCTTGGCATTGGGAAGATTGTTAACATTGGGAATTCCCTGTGTTATCTATTTGTCAGCTTGTGTTTGTCATTTTTACAGCTGCCTGCCACTTGATGTGGGCTTCATAATCACATTCTTCTGAAGCCCAAAGTAATTTAAAGTTCCAACATCTTTTATTTTTGAATTATTATGCTTGTTTTCACAAGGTCCAGGCCAGAGCAGGGGTTGAGTAGTGAAAATGAAAAGGAAGGAGGAGAAATGGATGAGACAGATGTTAAAAAGC
>NW_003852515.1:1206709-1208444 GCF_000181295.1 Otolemur garnettii | reverse complement strand
ATTGACTTGCTATACTTCAGTGTTTCAAGGCCACTATCCCACCCACTGCTAGCAAACATACAGAAGCAAATATGTTATTGGTGGTGAGTTGACAGAATCATCTATAAAAAAGAAAATGATGATATAAGGAAATAGGCTCTTTGTTTTGACTAATGAGCCTGTAAAAAGTCAATTATTTAAATAAAGTTGATATAAAACTTAAACAAAATTATCTTTATTTTATTTATTTTTAAGACAGAGTCTCACTTTGTCACCCCTGGTAGAGTGCCCTCGCACCATAGCTCACAGCAAGTTCAAACTCCTGGGCTCAATCCCCTTGCCTCTGCCTCCCAAGTAGCTGGGACTATAGGTGCCCACCACAACACCTGGCTATTTTTAAGAAACAGGGTTTCATTCTTTCTTAGGCTGGTCTCAGACTCCTGAGCTCAAGCAATACATCTTTCTTGGCCTCCCAGGGTGCAAGAATTACAGGCGTGAGCCATTGCATCTGGCAAAATTGTCTTTAAAATATAAGGTTTGTATTCTTAATTCTCAGAGGTATAATTATTAACAAATAAATTAATAACTTTTATGTCAAAACAAATTATAGTTTACAAAGAAATTTAACATCTATTATCTCAGGTAAGCATGTTGATTCTTTTTTGGGGGGGAGGCGCTGGGTTTGAACCTACCATCTCTAGTACATGGGGCTGGTGCCCTACTTTTTGAGCCATAGGCACTGCCTGAGTATTTGATTCTGTGAAGAGGTAGAAATCATTGTCTTCCCATGAGGACTTTGGAGCTCAACTAATAAAATGGAATCTTCTGTTCAGGGATTCTGATTTCTGGGTTTAATATTATTTTAATTATTAGATTTTGAATGACAAAAAATTTTAAATATGCATTTATGGGAGACAACTTCTTTCTCAAATTCTTTTAATCATTAAGTGAAAGTCTGTCTTTTGAATGACTTAAAATTTTTGGTTCACAGTTTTGATGCTGTTATTAATCAGTATCTACTCAGAAAAACAGAAATGGGACCATTTATTTTAACAAAAATAATTTAATATAGGGAGTTGTTTAAACCAGTATTAGATGACTAAAAATGTATGCAACAATAATGACTACAGGAAGTAACTATCACCCTGCGCTTGAGAGAATAAAGGGCAATTAAAAGTTGGGTTGACGTGTGGGAATGGTAAATGGATAAGGAGATATTGGCATGCTCTTGGCAGTGTCTGCTAATAGTATTTTCAAATAATAAAATTATTTTCTTGGTATTACTATTTTCATTTAATTTGTTTTATCAAATGCCACTGAAAGTTGAATATCATCTTTTCAAGGGTTTGAACTATTCTGAAAAAACAGTTGTGCAAAATCCAATCGGATAAGTCAGTGGCACAGTATGGGTAGGCTGTTGGAAGTGAAACCCTGGTACAGGCAGTAAGGAGCTAATTGACTATGAAGCATTTAAAAACAAAAATAAAACTGATTTAAGGTCAGTTTGCTTCTCATAATCACAATGCATTAGCAATTTTAAACCATGTTGGTGAAGAAATACTCTTCCCTCATGGGTGAACCACTTTCCCCTCACAGCACTGGAATAAGTTGCTGTAGCTTCTAGGAGAATATATTTGTGGTCAAATAGATATAGAAATCGCTTTTTTTTTTCAAGACTTTGGGTTCTATAACTAGTCTAAAGAATGACTGCACCTTACCATTCTAAACCAGTGATTTCAATCTTTTTTTTTTTTTT
>NW_003852515.1:1203689-1206314 GCF_000181295.1 Otolemur garnettii | reverse complement strand
TTGCTATTTGGGGTGTGACTGTGTTCCACATGGTCACACAGAGACCCAGGTCATCGCTTATTATTATGGCTTCATCACCCCTTGGGGGAGAGTTGAGTCACTGCCTTACTCCTGTGTTAGCCCATGGAAACTGGAGGGCAAGGAGGACAAATGATTTTTTTTAAAAAAATGAGTAACACAGAAGAAGCATATATCACTTTCACTCATATTATGCAGTCTAAAATATTGTCTAGAAAAACTGAGCATATAATCATGCAACACAAGTTTCAAAGACATTGAACACATACTCTGAATCTATCAAGCAAGAGAAGGTCACAGAAATGTGCTTTCCTCAGAGTTCTGTCCACTCTCTATGCTCCATTGTCAAGCATGAAAAAACTGTCTGCCTAAATAATTCATCAGTGAGATGCCAGCCCTGTAGAATTTAATCTCTTGAGAGAATCACTTAAGGGAAGTGAAACATAGTCATTTGAGAAACATAGTCATCTCCAGTTAGGTGGCCATGGGCTCAGTTTAAACTGATTAACATGGAAGAAAAGAAAAATAAATTCTGGGTAACAGTTAGCAGTTTGCCATAAACCGTATGTATTCACAGGTTTATTTTTTATAATCATAGTCTGTCTCTCAGCTGAAAAAATAAGACTCAGCCCACAGACGAGAAACAAGTCTTATTAATAGTAACAGCTTGTGTAGATTGTGAAATTGACAGATTAGTAAACATGTATTCACACAGACAAAATGAGATCATAATGTCATTAGGAAATCAGAACTCTATACTTGCGTATTTTTTCAATACAAGGTTTTCCCAGCCAGATCAGGGAAGGCTCATTTATTCTTCCAGGTATAGGAACAATGCAAACAACTTAAAATATAATAACTTGCTTCATACTTGGAAGATCTATATTTAAACAACATGAAAATTATTTATTTAAACACTTAGGTTTCCTTGGAAACTTGTACCTCAAGGACTACACATGTCAAGAAAACATTTTTATATGGAACATCATTGTATAATAACTCTGAGACAAGTTACCATGCTATTTAGTCAAATACACATGGTTGATAGCATTACTGAGGGAAGCCACCATTTATGGTGATAGCTAGCATTTTCTTCATTAATGTCAAATCAGTAATCAATAATTCAACCTCATTTTGTCTACTTTATCTGATAACTAGGTGTATAGTTTGTTTATAGTCATGAATTCTGAACATATTTCCAGGTACAAGTTGTCAAAATTTTCTGTGACCTTAATTTCTATTATTTTGGCATCTGTTTATTGTTCACTGTGTTCCTGAGCAAAAGTGAAGTTGGTACTACAATTGTCTGTATATGCTAGCTTATAGAAGAATAAGAAACCTAGTAAAAGAGATTAAGTAGAATTACACATTTTATTTCTATTTTAAAATGTTGGTATAACATTATTTGGATAACCCGAAGATCACACCTCAACAAAAGCATGGACTACAAGTCTCATTTCTTATTACAGGATCTTTATTTACTCTGTTGAGGTCCAGTTGACTATTCTGTAAAGAAGGTGAATGTATTAAAGCACAAATAGGAGAAATACAATCTATATACCTCCTGTGCCACATGACATTTTAGTCAACAGTGGTCCTGTAAGATTATAATGCTATATTTTAACTTCACCCTTTCTATGTGTAAGATAGATAGTCATAGATATATGACTACTTACCTTTGTGTTACAATTGCCTACAGCATTCAGTACAGTAACTGCTATACAGGTTTGGAGCATAGAAGCAACAGGCTACAACATATAACCCTAGGTGTGTAGTAGGTTGCACCATCTAGGTTTGTGTAAGCACATTGTATAATGGTCCCATGAGGATGAAATTGGCTAAGGATGCATTGCTCAGAATGTACCCCTTTCATTAAGTGGTGCATGCCTGTATTATGTGACATTTAGAAATAAAAAAATAGTATATATTTGTTTTGTATAAATGTCAAAAATTGTTTTTTCTTGTTGAAATGTGGCTGCTTCTAGGGGAAAGATGAACATAGAAACATTGGACTTATGGTACATGTATTATAACTGTTGGAAGAAATCTCGGAGGACATCTAGTTAAGTATTTCCCCCAAGGCACAGGTTCAGTACTTCTTTATCATTCCTAACAGATTACCTCTCAGTCACCTCGACTTGAATGCTTCAGGTGCAGCCCATCCCATTCCATCTCATCATTCTTCAGATGGACATCTCTAAACTGTCTCTCTAATGTCTTATTCTCTTTGGCCTTCTCTGAAACAACAGATTGTAAATCTGTTCTCGTTTCTGTGTGATTATCTATGAGTATACGAGGAGTATTATTTCCTCCTGAGACTTTTCAAGGCTAAATATTCCCAACTGTTTCAGCATTCTTTGACCGATATGGTTTCCTGGCTCATCACGCTCCCGATGACCTTCCTTTGGACACACTTCTGCTTGTTAGTGTCACTGAAAAAAAATGCTGCAGATGTGTTGTGGCCAGTCCAGAATCCAGTAAAATAGTGTTTTTTTACTAGCTAGCATGCATTTGTTCCTGAAATGAACATGACATTAACTTTTTCATCAGGTGCTCCATACTACATGATCATATTTGAAGGAGGCCCCTTCATGGGCCACTCAAGGG
>NW_003852515.1:1194878-1203448 GCF_000181295.1 Otolemur garnettii | reverse complement strand
CCATGAACCCATTATTAGGGAATTTAGAATAAATTAGGGAATAGAGAATAAACATTGCTCACTACAAACTTTCCTGTCATTTAAGGTGTTGTAATAGATCTGTCAACCCTTAGTGTAATGTTTGAATTTTGAAGTTACCTTGTATCTCAAACATCTAAAACTATAAAAAGGGTCTAAAGAAATCAAGAAAGGGTAAAATAGTACATATAATTTTGGGTTTCACATGTGAGATTTAAACCTGTGTCTAATACTATACTTTAACAAATTTTTCTCATTATCCTATATCTTCACATTTAAAGTTGTGTTCTTGTGCACAGCATGTAGTCAAGACTTGCTTTTCATCCCAAATGAGAGTTCTGTCATTGAATTGGAATATTGAGACCAGAGTTGTTAGAAAGAAATAAAAAATGAGTCATACTACTTTTAAAATATTCTAGCATGCACATTATAAAGAAGAAAGAAAGTACTCATCCTGAGTTGCCTATGGGCTGCTCACAGTGGTTCTCAACCTTCCTAATGCCATGGCCCTTTAATACAGTTCCACAGGTTGAGAACCACTGTGAGGTTTAATGAACCTCTTGGGTTACCAACAGATCATAAATCTGTTCTCATTTTTTAAAAAGGCCGTTTTAGAAAAAAAACATCTGCACACAAATATTTATAGCAGAACAATTCATGATCATAGGAATGTGGAGGCAACCCTAGTACCTACCAATGTGTGAATGGATGGGTAAGAAGTGGTGTGGAGTGCTGCTGAGCCTCAAAAATGGTGATCTCATAACTTTTTGAATAGCCTACAGGGAACTGGAGACTATTCTCTTTTTTTATTTTTATTTTTTTATTGAGACAGAACTTCACTTTGTCACCCTCGGTAGAGTGCTGTGGTGTCATAGCTCACAACAACTTCAAACTTTTGGGCATGAGAGATTCTCTTGCCTCAGTGTCTCAAGTAGCTGGGACTACAGGCACCCTTCACAACATTGGCTAATGAAACTATTCTTTTAGGTGAAACATCACAGGAATGGAGAAACAAACACCAAACATATGTACTCAATACCAAATTGGAACTAATCAATCAACACTTAAGTGCACATAGGGAAGGAAATCTTAGTGAAAATCAAGCTGAGGGGAGGAGTAAATTCATAGCTATTGGGTGCAGTGCCCACGGTCTGAGTGGAGGGCACACTTATGTGTACCACTTTGACTCAATATGTACAAAAACAAAGTATATAAACAAAACATGAGTACACCCTAACATTATGAAATTTCTAAAAAATGAATTCACCATACACACAGTTAACACAACCCACTACTATTAAAAAAATAAAAACAGTTGCTGAAAGGCTCACTAGGTTACGTGATTACACAGTGGCTTTGTTTTTGACTTGAAACATCATGGTCACTCAGTGGTCTAATTTTTTCTTACCAGACTAGCCCCTGAGATATTTTTCTCTCCCTTACAGTTCTTCAGATTCTACAAAAGTGAATTCATTTCCTAAATCCTGTAATCTAATCTGTCTTATTCTAGTGTATGGATGTTTATGTGGTGTGTGTAGTGGGGTGGGTGGGTGTTTATGTGTGTATAATTAGAAAAATTGAGAGTTATCACGGTTTTTCAAAGGGAAAATAATTGATAGCTAACTAATTTGAGGAGAAGACCATGGAAAATAATAAGCTTTGAACAATGGCAGAACTTAAATTGGGAAGGCTTCAGATCTGGGGAACAATGTCTTTCCTTCCCTTTTCTGGTTTCTTCCAACTTTTCTCTTAAAAGCAATTCTCCTATTATATCTTTTGTATGTTTAATTCTTTTGTTTTTCAGAATATTACAGAGGTACAAATGTTTTGGTGACATGAATTGCTTTTGTACAGTCTGAGTCAAACTTATAAGTGTGCCCATCACCCAGATAGTGTGTACTATGTCCATTAGGTGTGAGTTTGCCTGTTCTCTCCTCCTCTCTCCACCTGCTTGGTTTTTCATTGAGTTTTCCTTCCACATGTGCAATGAGCATTGAATGATTAAGTCCAATTTAACACTAGGTACATATTGTGTTTGTTTTTCCATCCTTGAGATATTTCACTTGGAGGAGTGGTCTCCAGTTTCTTCCAGTTTGTTACAAAAGCTATTATTGGTTCACCATTTTTTTGTGTGTGGCTGAATGGTACTCCATGGTATACATATGCTACATTTTATTGATTCACATTTGTACTGATGGGTACTAGGTTGATTCCATGTCTTTGGGATTATGAATTGTGTTGCAATAAACATTCAAATGCAAGTGAATTTCTGATTTAAAAAGAAAAGAAAAAGAAAGGTAAAATTAATTTCAAGTATATATTTTATTTAGCCCAATATATACAAAATACTTCAATAAGCAATCAGTATAAAATTATTGATTGGATATTTTTCATTCTTTTTCTGTATAAAGTTTTAAAAATTCATTAATTCATACCAGCCATATATCAAATGTTTAATAACCACATGTAGCTAGTGACTGCCATGTTAGATAGCACAATTTAAATAATTTATGTTTAATTGTCATTATGTTAGATTTGATTTATCATCTTGCTAGTTTTTTTATATTTAAATCTACTCTTTCTACCTTTCTCTTTTTTATTGACTTACTTTTTATTAGCTGAGTATAAGTTTCTTGTAATGATTCCATTTATCCCCATTATTGGCTAATTAGCTATACCTTTGCTTTAGTTTATATTGTTGCTTTAACATTCACATAAACATCTCTAATTTACCAATGTCTATCTTCTAATAATATTATACAACTTTGTGTACAGCATAAAATGCTGTTTCCTTCTTTCTTTGTACTATTGTTTTCATATATGTTTATCTATCTTCACATTATGTACTTTATAATACATTGTTATTATTTTCTTCTTAAATTTTCCAGCCTGTTTTAAGGAGATTAGCACATGAGAAAAAAATTTACCCAGATATTTTCTGTTTCTAATTATCTTTAACTTTTTGTGTAGTGTTAATTTCCATACAGTTATTATTTCCTTTCTTCTTGAAAAAAAAATCTTCAATATTTCCTAAAGTTTATTTCTCTGATAATGAATTCTCTCAATTTTGTTTGTTAATAAAGTCTCTGCTTCCTCCTTCATTTTGGAAATTTATTTTTGTTAACTATAGAATTATAGCTTGACAGACTTTTTTCTTTTTCTTTCAATATTTTGAAATTATCATTCCATTGTCTTCTGGCCTCCCTAGTCTCTAAAGATAAGTCTTCTATCATTCTTGTCTTTGCTCTTCTAACTGTAATGAGTTTGGGGCTACTTTTAGGATCTTCTGTTTATAATGGATATTTAGCAATTTGATGATGATGTGCCTTGGTATGCTTTTCTTTGTATTTCTTTTGTTGGAGACTCAATGTGTTTATTGGATACATGGGCATAGGATGTTCATCAAATTTAGAAAATTTTCAGATATTATTTCTTCTACTTCTCCCAAAGAACCTACATTTATTTCTGCTAGCAACAACTCATGCTAAATAAACTAAATGAGCCCCTAACATATCCTGAAGTCTGATACAAACTACTGGCTTATGTAAAATGAAGAATTGAGGAGAATGAATTGTGGTCTTTAAATTTCCTTGTATTGAAGAATTTGGGCTTTTGACTTTTACATAGAGGAGAAATGGGAACACAATTTTCTGAACGTTATTTCTCCAGAAATAAAACAATATAAAGAAATCTATATTATGTGAATTTGAGAATTAAAAAATTATTAAAATTTGTACTACTGTAGTATCTTTATTCTGTCATTTGAGCTCATAATATACCTCATCAAAATTTGAGTTGGAAAACAAAAAATTGTCGGGGTCCTGCCCCAGGGCAGTGTGTGGAACTGGTGGAGATTGACTGAAGAAATATAATGTTGGAAACAACAGCAAAGAGAAAGACATGAGACACAGAATAGAATTAAAGGTGGGAAGTGAGGGGTCCATTGCCCATTTGTGGGATTCTGGCAGAGACACCAAGTGTTTGCTCCACTCTGCTTTTATTGAAGTCTATTTGCCCAAAGGGTAAGATAAGGGAGAAAACAAAGACGTCAGCAGTTTCTCTGAGTGAGCATATCAGCTCCTATTATTGTTATTAATTTTAAGGATTTGAGAGGCCTTGAGGAATCTGAAATCTGAGTCTTGTATTGGGAGAGCCTCCCGCTTGAGATCATACACACAGATTTCTAGGGATATGTTAAACTCAACTAGTTCCTTATGGAGTAAAATGCCACTGGCATTAATCTCCTCTGAGGAATCAGTGGGAGGGAGGAATTTTCCTCCCATCACCACCACAGAGGATCTTCCTCTGCCATAAGGGATATAAGCTATTGTGCCCATATCTCAGGGCTTGAGCTACTCCCTTGATCTCTGTCCCAGGCAAATGCAAATCTCCACAATGAGTATCTTCTTTGCCTGTTTACTAGGCAGGAAATGACCCAGTTAACGTATCTTTCTAGGTCTTTGTGCTCATAGACCCAGCAGAGGTGTTCATAAACTGTATCCCCAACAGGCTAAAATTTCAGAAAAGGCAAGAAGCTTGAAAGCAATGTCTGGCTTAAATGTAAACTAGCTGATTTTTCTTTGTTCTGACTCACTCTTCCTACTTTTAAATTTTCCTCTTTTTCTGGGGGATGCTTTCCCTTGCTAAGAATGAGGTCTTTGGTCCCCATTCTCCCTATAAAAAATGAATCTATTTTTAGTCTAGATTATATAATGGCATTGGAGTTGACCAAGTCAGAAGAAACTGTCAGCCAGTGGTCCCAGAAAGATATACAAAACAGCAATGATTTGTATTGGAAGAACAAAATTCATAAAGGTGTTAGAAGAGGTATATTGAAGAATGATTGTTGTTGCTCTTCAGGGAATAGTCACAAACCCTATTAACTTTAGGCTTTCATTAGTAAGCCCCATGTGCTGAAAGACCAAAATGCTGGGTCCCTATTTGTTGTCTTTCACAATGGCCTATCCATAAAAAATCCATCTTTTCTTTCTCTTTCTACTTTAAGTGGTCAGTGGCTTCCATTCTGGCCTACTCATATCCAGTTCTGATGGGAAAATGTATTTATGGTAGTGGTGGGAGCAAGGGTGAAGGAATATTAAGAAACTCTTTGGCTGGAGAGTAAAGTCTAAAGATTGTCATTAACAAGGATGATATTTTACTTTCAACACCCCTAACTATTATGTCTTGTGGATGTAAGAAACTGGCTTAGCATATATTCAGGGAGGTTGAGGTATTAATATTTGCTATCCCTAAAAGCCCAAGAGCTATCACTGATGTGGCAGATAGGCTGTTGCAAGTGGCCCTCACCATCCATGCCTTGTGTGATCTTTTTCCTTGAGATATGAGGGGTGTCTGTGTCTTGCTTTTAACCAATGAACTATGACAAGTTGATGGGGTGTGTGTGATTTTATGTAAGTGATTATGTCACATAAGATTTTGGTGTCCACCTTATGAATTTTTCTCTCACTCTCTTTCTGGAGTTGAAGAAGCAAGCTATGTCATTGTTAGATGCCTATTGTGAGTAAAGAACTGGGAGTGATCTTTTGATAGCCAGTCCTTGGTTCTACAAATGCTTGGCCTCAGATGAAACTGTAGGTCTGGCCTGCACCTGGACTGCATTTTCTTGAAACCATGAGTACCCAGATAAGCTGGTCCAGACTTGTGATCTACAACATTTGTGAGATAATGAGTATGTTGTTTTAAGTTAATAATTTGTGCTCCTTTGTTATGAAACAATATAAAACTAATACAGTTACTAATGCCACTTTTTTAGATGAATGAACTGTTACTTAACCAGTTTAAATAACTTAGTCCAGTATATATGGCTAATGAGGTGTAGAGATGTAGTTTGGATCCAGGAAGTCAGAAGAAAGCTCAATATTGTTCTAATTAGAGAAGTTGGCAAATTTTCAAAGACTTTAAAAGGTTTTACTTCTCTAATAACATATCACCTTTAGGACGTGACATTGAACAGATACTTTCAGCATTTAATATGTTATGTCTACATATTCATGAGGGTGGACTTTTTAAATTTTATAACATTATGTTTTTTGTTTATTTTGTTCTGTTGCCATAGGACATTACCCATAATAGGATCCAATAAGACTAAAGAACTACACTTGCTTTTAAAAAAATACTAGCAAAGTAATGAAATAAAAGCTGGTCCCAAATGTAACTGCCAAATGTTTTAGAATAAAGTATCTCTAATCACACAAGGAATAAAGTTCCTATAGTGTTTACACATTCAAAAAGCATATTCTAAAAGCCTACACTAGATCCTCATTGTACATAGGATAAAATACAGTCCCTTATTAGGCTACAACACAAATTTGTGGCTTTATTTTCAACTACTTATTTTCATAGCCTACTATTTCTGACAATATTTTCAAAATGTCTAGTGCTTTTCTGCATCTATACATCTATTAACACCACAACTAAGTAAAATTATCTTCCCCTTCATATTTATAATTTTAACTCATTCTTTAAAGCAGAAGATCAAATTCCACCCTATTGGCAAAATTTCACCATAAAACCCCTTCTTAAAATGGTTTCTCTTCCTTATCTTTGTTGATATTTATTGTTCATATGAATTCATTTTCTTTGTAGAATAATTAGTATTCAATTCAATTCCTCAAATATTTATGGCATTTCCAGGTATGATGGCAGACTTTAAATAGACAACAGTAACCAAGACTCAGCCTCTGCCTTCAAAATGTTATTTCTCAATTGACTAATAGCTATTTGAATGCACAAAGGAAGACAGACGCTATTAGCCCCTAAATATGCTTGTAAGATTCCAAATTAAATTTATAAGACATAGGTTAGGCTTTAAAATAGGAAAATCTTTCATAAATTAATGGGGAAAATGAACATAGTTTTAAAAAATAAACTGAGTTTTAAACAAAAATAAATACATTTTCTTATTGAACAGAGAAACAGGCCCAGGGCTGTAAAGCTATGCCTGCAAAGTTAGTGCTCTCTAGAATGATTTAAATGGAAAAGCAAAGTATTTCATACTGGGACACAAAATCTGAACAAATTATGGTTGAGGAAGAAAATGTCATGTGGGGAAATAAGTTATGGAAAGAAAACATTTATAAAAAGTGATGAAAGAAAGAAGATTCCTCATCAAAAATGTTTCAAATATTCTTAAATTAAAATATCCAAAGGTAGCATCAAGTGTTTTCTGGAGCCAGTGAAGATGATTCTAAAGTTCATATGAAAAGTAGTCAAGAAGGCTGCCTACTAGATATAAAACATATTATAAATATTGTAATTACCCAGTATTTAAAAGAGTGTGGTATTGGTGCATGAATGGACAGCCCAGTGAAAAGAAACAGAAAGTTCAGGAACATACAAAAATACAGAAATTGGTAAGTATTAAAGAGTATTATCTGCTCTGCTCTCAGGAATAGGATCAGGTGCTCTTCTCATAGGACCTGGCAAAGTGAGTTTACTCTTCATGCCCTCAACCTTCCTGTGAGGATACAGTGTTTTTTCTCTTTGGAGGATGCAAATTCCTCTCCTCTGAGAATTATCACAAGGAGGAGTCCTTTATGCCTGGGCCTGAGAAAAGGGTCATTGAATAACTGACAACAACTATACAGACTATTACAAGAGATAATTGGAGATAAAGTCTTCATACTTTGTGGACAAAGTGTAGGTTCAGCAACTAACTTTAGACACCAATAAGCTAAACATGTATATTGTAATTTTTAGGGCAGCCAGTAAACAAACAGAAATATATAAAACTCTCAATCTAGTAGGGGGGAAATATGTAAGTGCAATAAATTAATCAAACAAAAAATAAGAATGAAAGAAAAAGAAACAATAAATAAGTAGTATGCACAAAGGATGACAGAAGCTAATAGTCCCTAAATATCATAGCTACCTTAAATGTAAGTGTGCTAAATGTCCTAGTTAAAAAATAATCTCCATCAATGCTGTCTCTCCAAAAGCTCTAGTTCAATGGCTATTGTGTGGCTGTGAGAAAGTCGTATTATTAGAAGTCTGTACTCTTTTTGTTCACTGATGAAAGTTAATAGCAAACATCTGCTAATCACTTGCTGTCAGGACAACATTTAACATGCATTATTTTCTCGTCACAACAACCCTGCAAGGTTATTATCCCCGTTTTGAAAATGAAGAAAGTGAGGTTTAAAAGTTTGAGGACCTTGTCCAGATTTACTCACAACAACCCAAGGTAGGTTTAGAGCTCACACACTCAAGTGCCTTGCCCAAGAACTCACCATATTACAACCATGCTTTGCTGCTAATGAATCACCCTATATTCATAATTCTCAGACTTCAGTGCATGCCATGGAGGACATGCTCAAACAAGGATTAGCGGGTCCCACTCCTAGAGCTTCTGATTCAGTAGGTTTGGGATGGGACCTGAGATTCTGAATTTCTTTCTTTTTATTTATTTATTTATTTTTAATTAAGTCATATACACATAGATCATGAATAAATTTATGCATATGTGGGGTAAAATGAATTGATTTTTTAAATACAATTTGACGTGCTTACACCAAACTAATTAATATAGCTTT
>NW_003852515.1:1184023-1194247 GCF_000181295.1 Otolemur garnettii | reverse complement strand
TTTTTTTTTTTAAGGCTGCATACTGTGTTTCCCCTAAAATAAGACCTACCCAAAAAATAAGCCCTAGCAGAATTTCTATGCATTTGTTAAATATAAGCCCTACCCTGATAATAAGACCTAGTGATGCCGATGCATTTTGGCATCCCCTGAAAATAAGCCCTAGTGTGTCTTCTTGAGAAAAAATGAATATAAGACAGTGTCTTATTTGGGGGAAAACATGGTAGTATTCCATGGTATACATATACCACAGTTTATTAATCCATTCATGGGTCAGTGGGCACTTGGGCTTTTTCCATGACTTGGCTATTATGAATTGAGTTGCAATGAATAATCTGGTGCAAGTATCTTTTTTGCAAAGTGGTTTTTGGTCTTTTTGATATACTACTAGTAGAGGAATTACAGGATCCAATGGCAGGTCAAATTTTAGATCCCTGAGTGTTCTCTAAACTTCTTTCCAAAAGGAACATATTAGCTTGCATTCCCACCAGCAGTGGCGAAGTGTTCCCTTTTCTCCACATCCATGCCAACATCTGTAGTTTTCATTTGATCTTTGATAAGCTTATCAAAAACATAAATTGGGTAAAGACTCACTATTTAACAAATGGTACTGGGTGAATTGGCTGGCATCTTGTAGAAGACTGAAACTGGACCCACACCTTTCACCTCTAACAAAAATTAACTCTCACTGGATAAAAGACTTAAACCTAAGACATGAAACCATAAAGATCTTTGGAGAGAATGCAGGGGAAACACTTGAAGAAATTGGCCTGAGAGAAAACTTTATGGGGAGGAATCCCAGGGCAATTGAAGCAATACCAAAAATACATTACTGGGGTCTGATCAATCTAAAAAGCTTCTGCACTGCCAAGAACACAGTAAGTAAAGCGAGTAGACTGCCCTCAGAATGAAAGAGAATATTTGCAGGTTACATTTCCAACAAAGGTCTGACAACCAGAATCCATGTAGAATTCAAACTTATTAATAAGAAAAAAACAAGTGATCCCATTTCACTATGGGCAAGAGACTTGAACAGAAGCTTATCCGAAGAAGACAGGCGCATGGTCTACCGACACATGAAAAAATACTTGTCATCTTTAATCACGAGATTCTGTATTACTATAAAGTTTCCAGGGGAGGCAGACAACGCTGGGCCAGGTGCCACACTTTTGAGAACAGCTGCTATAAAATAATGCTTCTCTGAGCAAATTAAATAGAGCCCTAGTTCAGACCTGTGGTTGCCTTTTAATTCCTCTACCAGAGTATCTGTATCATAATCAGCTTACTTATCCAACTAGACATCATGACCTTGGCAAAAACAAACACATTGCATCTTCGACTTACAATTGGCTGCCATTTAGCTCACATTTTGTCTTCTCGAACATTTTTATAATTAATGGTTAAATAACGACTTGGCAACATATACATTTATACTTGTTTTAAATGTATATGGCAGTTGAAGTAATTCCTGCTTTGTTTGTTTGTTTTGCAACAGAGTCTCACTCTGCCCCCCTGGGTAGAGTGCTAGAGTGTCACATCTAACTCTTGGGTTCAAGTGATTCTCTTGCCTCAGCCTCCCAAGGCGCAGGGACTACAGGCACCACCACAATGCCTGGCTAGGTTTTCTATTTTTAGTAGAGATGAGGTCTTGCTCTTGCTCAGGTTGGTTTGTCCTCCCAGAGTGCTAGGATTACAGGTGTGAGCCATTGCACCTACCGCAATCCCTATTTTTCACTGAAAATAGTCCTTTTTTAAATTCTTGCAACTCTACCCTCCCCATTCCCCCCCATCTTATTCCCACTTTATCTCTATTCCTTTCCCATTGAGCCTGTTGCTCATCTTCCTCCCAGTGGTGTTGATGTCTCCCAAATATCTGAACAGGGGCCGCCGTGTTACTTTCTTAGTAATCTGTTTCAGATGAGTCAGCACAAGGTTTTTCTGGCCTGTACACTTTTGCTAACTCTACCGCTCTTTCTGACATCTCGCCACCCACTCCTCTTAGTTTTCTTCTCTTTTCTGAGAAATAAAAAAGTAATATTAATAAAGGTTTATTGATATAAACTCTGTACATTGTAACCTCTGTCTCCTGAAATTTCAAAGCTGCCTCTTAGCTGGGAGTTTCTTAAAGGAGACTATTCCTTTTGTTGAGCAAATACTTGTATTAGGAACAGATTGACTACAAAGTAATTTCAGTGCTATCTGCTTAAACTTTTGCTTTGGCAATTTTTGTTTTTAAGGATAATGATATCTGGTATAGATTGCAAGTTCTAGCAAACAGCTAATATATTCTTAATATATACTGTGTGCCAGCATCTGCGCAGAGTACCTTTCATACTTTACATAATTCTCCTAATGACCCAGGGAAGTAGGTACCTATATTATGCTAATGTTATAGATGAAGAACGCATTTCTAAGCTGAAATATTAAGTAATCAAGATCACACAACTAAACAGTAGAGCAAGGATTAAAACTCATTTAGAACCCAAATACATCCTACTCTGGAATGCGTAACTGCTTCCATTTATCTGCCTACGGATTTATCAGCAAATTCACACAGTCAAAAACCACACAATGATTCCAAACCATAGAATATCTTAAAACTGATTTCTCTTTCCATTTCTATTTCCATTCCATTTCTATGTTTAGGAAAGGACTTTCTCATCTACAGGCAAAGATATGGATGGGGAACACAATTCAAGAGTATGGCTCTTGATGAAAATTTAAAATTCTGTCACCTCCTTTTCCCTGACATTCTCTGAAGGCTTCAATTGGTCATGAGAACAGAATTGCTGGCTTCAATTTCCTGCCTTTCAAATTTCTTCTAGCCCTTATGGACCAGCAGCCTTTGGTTTTCACCTCTTAGCAATTTCTTTCTGAAAAGCCCTGTTTTCTGGTGAATCCCTACACAGAGAAGAGAAGAAACCCATCCTGACCTTCAGAAGGGCTTTTAATTAGTTTCAAATCCAAGTTGAAGTTGTTAGTTTTTCTTTAGGAAAATTGCATGTTACTGGGAGGCAAGTACGGGAGGCAGAAGCCTGGGCCTCCTGTTTTTGTTCCTTGTTCTCTGTTTCCCAGAGATCTAGTTTCATGTTTTGAAAATTTTTCATAGTAAAATCAAACCCACCAGGAAAGATGATCAACACCCTGAAAAGAAAGGAACTGGGGGAAAGCAGATAGCTTTATTTGCTATTTGGTTTCACCAAATTTTCCTGATTATGTTTGATTTCAACTTTTAGAAGCCACCATAGATTGCTGTTTATTTTTGTTTCTATTTCCAACATATGACCCTCATTTGAGTAGCAAAGTAAGATTCATTACTTGCTCCTTTGAACAACCTCCTTTCTGTTACTGCAGAAGAGATATGAGGAAGAGTGGACTCAATTCATGATCAAAACTGAGAATATAAGTAAAATAATACTATTTTGCATGAGCTTATTTTCCCAAATTATTTTTAACTCTTTATTTCCCCCGTTAAAAGGCAATCCTTATACACACACACACACACACACACACACACACACGCTTTGTTTTGCTTGTTTTGGAACTGTATATAAATTGAATTTACAATATGTGTTACTTTGTGTCTGATTTCTTTCACTCAATAGTATATTTGTGAGATGTATCTATGTTGCATATTGCAGTAATTCATTTTTACTACTCTATAGTATTTTATTGATGATTATGTAAGATTTATTTATCCAATCTATTAGCATATTAGGGTCATTTCCCACTTGATGCACTTGCTAGTCATGCTGCTGTGAGACTCCTGTATGTGTTCTTGGTGCATGTTTATGCTCATTCCTGCAAGATGTATGTCAGGAGTGGAATCGGTGGACTACAGCGCATCTAGATGTTCCATTTTATTAAATAATACAAAGCCACTATTCAAAATAGCTGGACCAATTTATAACCCCACCAGTAGTGTATGAGTGTTCTGACTGTTCCAACAATCGGTCTTGTCATCCCCAGATGCTTGAAGGGATCCTTCCTTTCAATGCCAAACTAACATTTCCCGAGCCTCCTTCCTGCATGATGACAGGGAGAGGAGCCTTTATAGAGAGAAATTCTTCTCCCGGTAATTTCAGAGATGCTCCAGAAAAACCATATGTGTCGCATAGATCACTCTTGGGTGTCAATTTGGTGTATATCTTGTTTTAGACTGATGCTTCACTCGACTCCTACCATTCTTTCATTGAATGTCACTTTACTTCCATGGAAGAAAGTGAGGATCATGCAAGAGACAGGTTTGGGGGGATAGAGAATGACTGATGGGTTCTAAAAGCTGTGCGACTCATTGTCCAGATTAAAGGTTAACTAGAGGCCAGCTGAGCATAGCCAGTGGGAGGCAAATGGCAGAAACAGTCAGCCTCAAGCTAAGTATCTCCCAGGTGACGTACCTGGGACCTCTGCCTTCCACCTTGCTGCTCAGTTCCTTTGAATCAACTTGGTTTTTCTGAATGGTAGGCATGACTCATATCAATGATGCCATTAAATTGGGCAAGAGGGGCTCTGGCCCTGGGCCTAGCCCACCTGTTCTAGCCCTCCTCAGGCTATACTCCACCCTATAAGGCAAGGAGAGCTCAGGGTCAAAAAGACATGAACCCTTTCTACACAATAGGAACCCAGCACCTCAGAATACCCCATCCAAACAGCCCAAACTCTCATTCAAAGCACGTGTGAGCTTTCTCCATGCACTGCTGACCAGAAGCAGATATTACCTCTGTGTGCTTTGTATGCCAAGACAGCCATGGAGTGGCTGTCTGTAGGAGATGTGGATGATATTTGGATATTGGGACTGAGTTGTTCCCAGGAATGTATGCACATCCCCTTACCCTTCTCGACTGAGCTGAGAGTGAGAAGACAGAGAGCAACACTGAGGGGGCAGGGGCCTGGGCCAGTTCTCTCTACACTGCCACATAGGAGTGTAGAACTCTGAGGAGTTGAGAATACTTAAAAGTTAATTTTTCATTAATCAGTGCATTTGAAAGTTGAAGAAAATCCCTATGTTAATTTTCAGGAAAATTCAAGCATAAGGGAAAATGGAGAACATTTATATAAGTGAAATTTTGTCTCAACAATCTAATACAATTCTGCAAATAAGTAATTGCTCACTAGCTCAAGGCACCTAATATAACGGAAAACACAGAAGAAAGCATCAGCAAAATGATATAACATATATATTAATTTTCCCCTTTAAATTAAAAAGATTGGTAAATTATTTATGTATTAAGATAAAACAATATTTTCCAGCTTTGGCAGAGTTTATCCTGATCTGAGGACGTCATTAAATATCCTGATGTTTCTTAGTATGGGAAGGATCTGGATGGACTAGGAACTTGCATCAAAGAGTTTGAGTGGGGGCATGGGATTTTAAGGGTCCAAGATCAGTCTATGAAGCAGGAAATTAAAACGAAGGACAGAAAGCTGATGGACAGTCAGGGATAGAAGGGGAAAGTCAGGGGATGGAAGGGAAAGTCAGGGGGTGGAAGGAAAAGTCAGGGGGTGGAAGGGGAAATTGAGCCAGAGGGGGGAAAAACCCAAGGTGAGAATGACAGGAATTTTGAGAATGGTTTAGGGGTCTCTAAGGCTGAGACTGAATTTCAAATTATCTCCTATGCTTTGTGATGTTACTTTTTGCCTTCTCTGTATAAAATTGTAAATAAAATATCTCTACATAAAACTATCTCATGCAAGCAGGTACTTAACTATTTCTGAGAATCAGAAGGGAAAACAATGCTTACTTAGGGTAGTGTAAGATGGAAAGTAAAACTCAATTATAAGAGGAGAAACACAAACGAAATGGAAACTTTTACAGAGGTAAGAAACAAGAATAAGGTATGACTTAGAGAAACAAATTCTCCTTTAGAATCTCCAGAAACTTTGATTGCGGTGCTGTCTGCCATCATTTGTGGCACGTGCCCTGAGCTATTTTAGTGTAAATGTTGAAGGGAAAGGTGATTCCCTAAGGCTGGAGGGTTTGGGGACCCTGGAGGATGGCACCTGGGCCATCTTTACAAATTTAAGTGATCTTTATAGAGAGGTGTTTGCAGAATACAGTGCATACAGAATTGATTAGAAATGATTTAATCCTTTAGGGGACATGAAGTCTCACAAGTAATAGGTTTGTAGACTAAAAGTCGTGGGCTACAGTCACAAGTATTTTACATGTTCTCTGCTCTCAGCAAAATACGCGCGTCGTGAGTGACACAAAGATATGTCAGACACAGTTCTCACTTTACAGGAGGTAACACACAATTAAGTCATGTACAGCTCTGAAAGGACTGGGTGCCCGGGCTAGTGCTGTAAAGGCAGCAGGAGTTCAAAGAGAAAAGAACAGCTAGGACGCAATCGTCTCCAGAAGAGATGCTGAGCCGGAAGCGAGGGAGACCTAGGAAGAGGAGGCCGGAAGTGACGTGTTTCTTCCAGGTTCGGGTAACTGCGCAGGCGCAGACACAGGTGCAGGAATTCAATGTGGCGGGAGGAGCACTCCGTACCCTACAGGTCAAATGAGTTGTCCGGGGTAGTTCTTCCTGGGGAGGAGTCCTGAGACACTTATGGAGCAGGGACGATAACGAGAACTTTAGAAGACCAGGAGGGGGAAGGGGATAGGATAAGGAGTGGAGAACCACTGTGTATTTAGCATTTTAGAAATACTCACCCGGCAGCAGGCTGTACGATGGCCACATAAATGAGAAAAGTGGAAGGAAAAGGGCAGGATGGAGTTAAAGTGAGGGGCTTTAACTCTAGGAAGGAAACAATGACCCAAGTTCAGGCACAAATGACATGTGACTGGTTCAAGATTGTGGGATCATAGTGTACTTTGGGGAGCACAAGAGATTTTGTACATTTGCAGCCCAGTTCTATTTAGCATTGTATTTTTTAAAGCCTTCCCCAGATGAAAACACAGCATTTAACAGAGATCTGGCTATCACTACTGTCCTACACTCCACACGTATTTTAATCTTTTTTCCATTTCAGTGAATTCTTCATCTAACTTTATAATAGAAGCCCCTCTAAAGAAATTTACTTCCTATTTTGGGTAAATTTCCTGCTCATACATTTTTATAAGCTGGAGCTGGCCAATCTATTTCCTAGAAGACGCTTGCATTATAGACTTTCAGTAGGAAAAGTGAAGATTAAAATCCATTGCTGTTTTTTCTTTGTGGCTTCTGTGGTCACAGAGTGTACAGGACAAGGACACACACCACGTGCAATGTCAGGGACACAGCAAAATAGCTCCGGGCTGGCGGGGCTAGTGACAGCTCTTGTGGATTTGCAATGATAGTTAAAGTTTGATGAATGAATACAAAGTACATCACTAGTATTGTCTAAATGATGTGACATAATTTATACTTCAACTGTGAAACCCCAATAAATTCAGGCCGGTGACAAAAAGATCCCAGATGTTAAACCATTCTGAAAACTATATACATGGGCCTCAGTGAATTTATGATCTGTTTTCATCTCTTTTTTCCCATTTCGGAGATTAGTCCCTCACTTTAACTCTATCCTGCAAAATGTGTGAGCTAAAACTGCCTCCCAGACCTACTTCATCATTAATCCTCAGATGGCTTTCAGGACTTGATGCTAAGATGCCAGAATGTTAAAAAAAATATGATTTTGCTGTCTGTTTTATTAATCACTAGTATCTTTGTCTCCTGAGATAAGTGCAGCATTAATCAGAAATTCAGGAAAGCTTTTCCTGTGTTGATTTAAGTGGGTTTCTAGGGTCAGTTTTTGAAAGTATAAAACATTTGCTCATTATTCTGCACATGCTAAGTTACTAAAAGGTTATTTCTCATTTGGTGATCTTATAATTCAAGCTATAGTTTTAGTCCTTAATTAGAGGGGGATTAAGAAACATAGCAGCTACTTATTCATAAGAAAAAGGACTTTAATTATACCATGTATTGATATGAAATTGTTTTATAAATGCAGATAGTACTGAGGTAAAGGTGAGAAAAAGGAAAATATTTGAAAGTGTATCTAGAGCACCAAAGTCTCATAGAACAAATATTTAACCACTACATAAATGATAGAAAAGCTTTATGAAGAGATTATCTATAGATTTATACAGCAAAGCTAAGCCTCAGGATGCTAGGGTTTTCTATTTAACTATCAAGCCTGCCACTCAAGTATCAATGTCTGATGAATAAAATAAACTGACAGGGTTTTCCATAGGTGTACTTCTTGGAATATAGATAATTTAATAAATATAATTGCACTCAAATACATAGTTTAGCCTAAGCAATTACCACTAATTACTAGTGGAGTTTCTCTTTCATTTCTAATGAAGAGAATGGAGAGGGGGTAATTTATCTCCAGACACCAATTTAATTTAAAAGTTAATGGGAATAGTTTTGGTTCTGCCTAAAAGATTGTCATGAATTTTTGTTTCATCCATCTTCAGTGCCAACAATGTCTTTATCATCAGCCTTACTTAGTTCTTCATTAGGTGGGTGTTCTATCCTGCCTTATTGTCTATAAAGCCAAACAGCTCAGAGGGCTGAGCTGAGTCAGGGATGAACGCCTTCCATACTGTACGAGACAATGAGACATAGCTTCTGTGGATTTTTGAATTGTTGCTTGAAATCAGGATCTCACAACACCACTGATCGGGTGTTTCCTATGTACTATACTCCCAGAAGACCTAACACAATGCCCAGTAGTTAGTAAGTACTGAATAAATGCTTATTGAGAGCAGAGGTAAAAGCAGGTTTTTGTATATTCTTGGTTTTTTGGTCACTGTTTCATCCACTTTTCTCTTTTCTTTCTATAGACAGAAGAGATTATAATGCATGGGTGGAACAACTTGATACTTTAAAAAAGACAGTGCTTGGAAACAATGGCACATGAAACTGTCTATTGTACAAATCTTCAGTGCTAAATCTACCTCTAGCTGCGGTGGAGGACTGTTAGAATTTGTGAGACTTTTAATCTCTCCCCAAAGCCCCACGTGATTGACAGTTACATATTCTTTCTCTGTCTGTATAATTTTAATCTTAACTGATTTGCCTGCCTGTGGACAAAAGAAAAACAATCCATGGTACAGTTTGCTCACAAGTCAAGAAGGGAGCCTTTTAATTCTATCTTCACTAGTGAAGCTATTTATTTTGCTGTATTTTGTGCTTTGAAAATGCTCGAAGAAAGAGAGGCAGAATAACATGGCAGATAAGAGCTGGGAAACAGTCTCAGATAAGGCTCTTCTGTGTGACCTTGGGTGATTTAACTTCTCTGTGGCCCAAGTTCCTCACTTGAAAATGAGGTTGATGATGCTAATGATGGTACTTAACTCTAGGATGTTGTAAGGATTGACTCAGTATAGGTAAAGTATTTAGACAGTACTGGGTATCAGCTATTGGTGTATTGGGCTTGACAGAAAGTGCAGAGACTGGGAGAATAATCCACTTAGCAAGAAATGCAAAAATTTTATGAATGTGAGCATTTTACTCCTGAAAATAATACAGGAGATGTACACTCCAACATCATATATAAAAGAAAACACACACTCTTCATAAGCCCATAGCTATTGAATTCTAGTATTCTATAGCAGAGAGATACTGGTGTATTGAATTGGAGGAAAAGAAAATCCAGGGAGAGTTGGAATACAGTGTGATTTAGAATGGTGATTTCAACCTTGGTTCATGCTAGAATCACTTGAGGAAGCCTATCAACTTATATTGTGAACCCGGAACTTGATCTTGGGAGAAACTAGGTAATTCTGATACCAAATGAAGATAGATAGAAAGAGGTCTTAGAGAATGAAAGAAAGCCAAGGTCTGGGTTCTGGGGTGGAAATGAGATTTGAATACACAGGCAGTTGAAAACACAATGATTTTCACTCAGCATTACGAAGCCACAAACTAGAAAAACTCATTCAAGTCAAATCAATCCATCAACTTGTTACTGAGTGTTTCTGTTCTTGGTTCACATAAAAAGGTGTTTATTTTCAAATGTTCTATAGTCATTTGCTCTGACATAGGGTGAGAATAATTACTTTTTGTACAGCAAGTTAAAGCCCTGGGCAGTTAATTCCTTCTGCCTAGTGAGTCTTGGTTTTGAGACTATTAACATGTACCATGATCTATCTATCTATCCATCCATCTATCTATCTATCTATCTATCTTCCATCTATGTACCTATCATTTAATCTATCATCTATCCATTCTGAGTTTTTTGGCAGTAGATACTTCAGTATATTAAAAGAAACAGCAGAAAACAAAATGA
>NW_003852515.1:1174350-1183501 GCF_000181295.1 Otolemur garnettii | reverse complement strand
GATAGAGACAAAACAAGGAAAAGGTTCCTTTGATTGGAGAGTAAATTTAAACTTTGTGGAAGTTTAAATATGAAAGGTTGAACTAGATTTCTCAATCTTGGTAAGGGAAACTGATGAAATTAAAATAAATTGCCATATTTCCTGGGATTAGGCCCCATGCAAATGGAAAGCCAGATTTACTGAAATCTTGAGGAAAATTGAAATTACCTCATTAGGAGAAGCTTTGGAAATGACAGAGAAAACTTGACCTCAGGCATATTCCCTTTCTACATATTTGAAAGAATGGGTCAGAATTCAGGAAGATTTGAAAGTGGGGGTGTTGTATCTTTTGAAATTTGGTCTTATCAAACTTCCAGAATAAATACATTCTTTTCTTAATACTGACTGTACTCCATTTCAACACAATTTTATTCATATCCCTAACCAATGAATCCAGTATCATATTTTTAACCAGCTTTGTCTCCTTTCCAATTTGCGATGTTATTTGGGATTCATATATACATAAACTGTTTAGAGATTTAAGTTATTTTAAATTCATATATGCTGGGTTATTCCTGGACTATTTATTTTGTGACATTGATTTATTTCTTTAATTTTGCATCAGTATCAAGTTTGGTAACTATTTCTAAAGTATATTTTAGAATCTGGCAAGATGCCTCCCCTAGACTTCCTCCTCTTTTTCAAAGTATACTTAGCTATTTTACCTATCTGTTAATTTAGCATTACGTAAAAAAAATTTTCATCAACAATTTTTAAAAGGCTTCACCTTGTACTTTGGAAATAGTTATGTTTTCTTTATGGTATCTGCCCATCAATGAACAAGGAGCATCTCTGCAATTATTGGTTTCTTATACCTCTCACTACAGTGTACATTTGTGATTGCTTAGGAAAGACCTGGCTGCTTAGTGAATGGCATATTCCAGCTGTTTCATGTTGGTATAAATAAACTTTATATATGTATATGGTTTGCAAATTATTGAAAGCCTTTTTTCTATAAACTTACCTCTTATTTCTGTTTTGTGTCTTGCATTAACTAAAACTTCCAGAACATGTTGATTTTATTCTCAGTTTTATTAGAACTTATAACTTATTCCAGTATCTTCATTTTAGTTCTTTTAAGTATGGCTTATGTTGGGTGGTGCCTGTGGCTCAAAGGAGTAGGGCATTGGCCCCATATGCTGGAGGTGGTGGGTTCAAACCCAGCCCCGGCCAAAAACTACAAAAAAAAAAAAAGTATGGCTTACTATAGATGCTATTTATATTATCATAAGTGGAACTATCTGGGATAGCCAGCTTACAAGATGCCTGTAATGATTCTTGCCTTCTGGTTGTCACACCTTTGTGTAGTTTCTTCACATACTAACTAAGGCTCATGTGTGTAACTAAATTCAGAATATGAAGTTATGCAACATCTGGGGCTGGTTCACAGAAGAATTGTGATTTTTGCCTGGTAGTTTTCCCTGATTACTCATTCTGGGGGAAGCCAGCTGCCATATTGTAAGAATGCTCAAGCAGTCCTTTAATGGTGAAGAACTGAGGCTTCCTGCCAACAACCAGCTCTAACTTGCTAGGCATGTGAGTACACCAGCCTGGAAGCAGATCCTCTGCCCTGCCCTATTGATAGCCTTCAGATGACTGCAATTCTGGTTGATTATCTTAGTTGAACCTCATAAAAGGCTATGAGCCAAAATCTCTCAGCTAAGCCATTCCTGAATTTCTAACCCAGAAAAATTTTATGATATAATAAATGCTTCTTGTCTTAAACTTTTAATTGAGGGTAATTTGTTATGCAGCAATAGATAGCTGGCATACTTCCAAAATTAGATTTAAAATAATTCATTTATATCAGTAATGGTCACATATTGAATGCCTTTTCAACATCTATGAGATTGATTCTTTTTTCTTTCCTTCTAATTTGATCTACCAAGGGGATGCTTTATTTCTTTAGTTTTCCTAATATTAATCTATCCTTGTTTTCCTAGATAAAGTCTTCCTGATGATGGCAGATGATTATTTTAATATACTTTCTAATTTTATTTTCTAGTCATGTATTTTGAATTTTGTGTATGCAAATTAATACATGAGACTGACATATATTTTTTATTAAAATAAAGATTATCCTTCTTTTATAAAAAGCATCTGTTTTGTTCTTTCTATATTAAGTGAAAATTTAAATGGAATCATCTGTCCCTTGAGAGCTTAAAGACCATGAACTCCTCTGAGCATTGCCTTTTGGTGGTACTTTCTCTGATAATTTTCTTGAATCTCCTCATATTTATTGGTCTATCCAGGTTTTCTACTTGAATCAATATATAAAATTTGTTCTATTTACATAAAATGTTAATGAAACCACCACTTGGATTGTTAAACTTAGATATTTGCCTTTTCTTATGAGTTTCAAAAATCTAGCTAAAATAAGAAATGAATGTGAATAAACTAAATCCATTAGCAAAATTAACCATCCAGTGGGAGGAACGGCTATTTCCTGATGCATCCTCTGTCATAGGAACTAGCTTTGGGAAACGAGTTAGCTATTTTACCCAAGTGGAAATATACTAACAGCTGAAAGAGTCAGAAGAAATTGGAGCTGTGGAATGTAAGGAAAGCTGGGAAGGTAAATGAAGAGGGAAGCATACTGGTAAATTTTGTTATTGATAGTTGAAGTCACATATGAAAACATTAAGGCCACTGATGAGGAATTAGTTATATGACGGCTACCAAACACACCAGCATGAAGTATCAAAGTAGGGGAAAAATTGGATGTATTAAGAGGAACACAGAAAATATTTTGGTTGCATTCCTTTATAGGAATTGTGATGCTTGCCCTCACTCCAGTCCTGTTAGCATTCTACTCATGGCTCAGTCTCAGCTACGGCTTCCATCACTTTCATTATTCTCACTAACATCTCAGTTGACATGAAATAAAGGCTTCCTTGGCCTGTGAAGTTTAGAGCTAATTCATTTTCTGAACAGCCTAAACTAACTAAACTCTGTCGCTTGCTCAGCACTTGGAAGTATATTCAGAAAGGTTTTTGACGCAGTCAGTACAATTTTCCTCTCCAACATCCTGATAATTTTATCAAAGGGAAATGTCAATTTAGACATAAGTTCCCATCCCCCCCACCCCCGCACATTATTCCAATTAATCAGCACTTGGGAAAGCTTTTGTGAACTTATACATGGACAGTACCCTCTAGAAACCCCTTAGTCCTGTAGTCTCTTCTCAATCATTTTCTGCGACAACCCCTCCTCCCACCAAAAAGGAAGGGTGAAGAGAGACCATTGCTTTTCTTTTTGGCTTCAACTGAGCTGGCCATGGACGCTGATGATTGATGCTTCTTTGTTCTCCAGCTCTGCCGGCATTTCCCAGTCTGGACTGGGGTTTTTGTTATTGTTGTTTTATGTATGTCTTTGAAGGTTTTCTTGTTTCACTAGCCCTGTCAGCGATATGGCCTCCTATTTTCTGCTCACCGCTGCAGTGGCAATGTAGCACTGTTCTTCCTACTTGCTAAGTGTGTTTCTAAAAGGTCACAGGTGATAAGCCTGTCTATGCTCATGAAGCCCAACACCATGAAAAAGCTGTTGTTTTACCATTCCAGATCAATGGGTGGTTAAAAACAATCAGCAAGGTAGAGTGTCTGTGGTCACCACAACAAATGCTAAGGAAATTCTTAAGCCCTCCCCAATCTCCTAAGAACATTAAATGCTGATACTTGATGTCATGGGTTTGGCACAAGGACTCTTTAAGAATTTCCTGAAGGGTCTGGGGCCTGATGTTGCTTCACTGCCCCTTATCAATCAGCTTAATTAGTGCTTTTCTGAGAAATTGCCCTCCCCTCCTTTTTTTAAAAGCCTATCATTGCAAATTGTATGAAACAGTTTCTCTCTGGAAATAACTTTTCCTCTTGCTTCAGGCTTAAATCATCTGCCTAATTTATAGACTATTAACACACTTTACTCTTTAATAAAAAAGTCCTCACAGCTGAGGTTTTTAAAAGTGTTCTCCAAGTGACAGTGAAGCAGGTCAGGGAATGAACATGGTATGTTACCAAAGCAGAGTGTCTTTGGGAAATTGACCTCTTCTCTTTGATCTTGAGTTTCCATGACTGCAAGCAGGATGGTGAAAATAATACTTACCTCCCAGGGTGTTCTTTTTATTTTTAATATCAAGTGTTTTTTAAAGTATAAAACATTACAGGATACCAGGAAGTATTTTGCAACTTCTACTTTTGCAGAGTATATAGAAACATGGAGACCTTTGTTTATTTACCATATTCAGAGATTCTGCCCTTTGGAGAGAATTCTAGACCTGCCTCACATCAGGGCTCCTAGCCGGACTGGTGTAACAGATCAGTTTGTGTTTTATTCTCTTTATTTAATATGCACCTACACTCCTGCCTGTGGCTTGGAAAATGTAACTGCAGAATATCAATTTATTATCTTTGTCATCTCTGGATTACATTTTTTTCATCTATAATTTTGTTTAGATTTGTGTTTGTTTTTATTGTTGCTCCCTAGAAATCTTTTCATTTTAATAAAGTTCTTTTTAGAAATCATATTTTACCTCTCTATATTTCCTTATTTTCAGTTTTCTAATTTTTTAAATTAAAAATTATAATATCTTACAGGGTTGTTTTACTGGTCTTCTAAGACATGTGAGCTGAATTTTTAATTATTTCTCACCTGATATCCTCTGCCAAAAGATGTGTGGCCTTTCCTATGTTAAGCAATAAATACTGTTAAAGACACAACTATACATAGGACATTTGTATTAGCAAATCATTGTTCTTTCTTGATAGAGACAAAAGACATTACATGTACATAATATCATTACTGTTGTCTTGTGAGTCTTAAGAAATTTAAAGGGTTTTTAAAGTAAGTTCCACAATGATCTCTAGCAAGGTCGTTGCTTAAATTTGTTCCCTATGCAGTGCTTTTTTCTTATTTTTAAAAACCATATAATGAAGGAATATCTTGGTAAACTGAATCTCTCATTTCTTTTCTATTTTCTGGAAGTTCAGTCTTCACTTCTCAATCAGCATTTGTTAGCACATGCATGCAAATTAGAATGGCAAATATTGTCCAAATACATTGTGATAAAAGAGAGAGGTGTGCTAATTAGCATTACTGCTTAGTGGGAAAATATGATGATGGCCCATTTTAGTTATTAAATTTGAGTCAACTTGCATTGATCTCTGACTTTCTTGCTTTCAGGTGAACCAGATGATAAAAAGTTAACTCATTGGAGTGAATCTGTGCTTATGCTACTTAGTTAAAAAGGTGTGAAATATACCTCACTGGACCATCTTGTACCGTTATCAAAAAGCTTTGCTTTGGCAAGGTGTTTAATTGCTGTGTGTGTCGCTTTGCTCTCAGCATGTAATTTATCGACGTGACCATGACATGTCTTTCAGCTGCAGCACAAATAGAACCGTCCGTGTCTCGTGTTCGAGATGCCTTTTGCTAGGAAAGCTTCTGGGTGTTTAGATACACACGCAGCAAAGGGGTTGGCACTCTGCCCCAGTTTACCCATCATCCTGCCACATTAAATATGCTACAATGATTTCCGTTGAGTGTGATTTTTAGAAGTTGAACATCAGAGTGAGTAGTCTCCCTGACAGCTAGTTACTCTAGAGCCTGAGTCCAGAAAGTATTGAGATGCTATTTTGTAAAAGAGAACGAGAGAGCAGCACCAGGGCAACAGAAAACAGAGAGGAAGTGAGACGGTTCCTTCATTTCGAAGGCTTTTTCTCTGTTGGACAGTGCTGCGAACCGCGGGCTGCAAAGCACAGCACCTGCTCAATAAGTTCTTCCTATCTTGGGCTTATTTCTAGTTGGTATTTGTATATTTGTTTCTGCAGCTGTTGTTTTTAGAACCCAGGACCATGGTAAAAATTTTCCCCTTCTAGGCGGTATTTTGCATTTGTATCAGGAGTAGCTGAGATGTCTTGAATTCCTCTCTGCCAAAGAGAACTTTTGGCAGCTGCTGTTCCCCAGAAGGGTTTCTTCCATGGGGTCTTCTGGGGGGCACACACAGACCCTCCAGAGCCAAAACATTCCTCATGCTGACCTATGAAAATACCTGGGAGGTTTGAACTGAAGACCTTATGGTACCTGAAAGGAGTAACAAATTAGCTAGCTAGAATATTAACTGGAATTAATTTATCACATTTTGTTTCCTGGCAGAAGAAATGAGATCCTGAGATGTGGAGGGGTCTGGAGCTCAGAGCTCAGACTGCAAGTTGTTTAACCATCTACTTATTAATCTCCTCTCGTCCATCTCTCATGAGCCAGCACTCTGCCAGGTGATGGGGTTACAACATTGAGTAAGTGCCATCAGGGGCCACCGTGGTAGCTTTGAGTGATGGGCATAGATGACAGAGTTGGCAGGTGTGAGTTGAGTGGGGGTGGGGGGGTGTCCTGAATTTCTGTGCCTCAGGCATACAGCCTGTGGGCACTTGGCCAAGCAGAGCAAGGCAGGCTCAGAGGAAGCACCTCTTCCAATTAGCAAGTGCTTTTTGGCTGCTCAACCCCCAGAAAGATTTCCTAGCAGTGCCTCTCTGTACCTTGCTCATCCACTGATTCACAACCAGGAACACCTCTTCTGGCATACCAGGAGTGTAGCATTACTCCCTAGCTCAGTTCTTCTCAAGAATGGCAGACTTGAAACAAATCTATCAGAAACGCTTTCGAGACAGCTCGCCAGAAGATGGTACAAATTCTTCCCTAACCTTCAGAAAGCCAAAGCACTTTGGTTTCACCCGAATTAAAAATAAATTCTAATGAAATACCTGATGCAAATGCAGAAGTACCTGCTGGCAAAATTTACTCCATGCTTTGAAATTAATTCCAAAGCACGCTGGCATTTATCTTTGATTTAGAAAGGGGAAAATTGCTTTCCTTTTTGTTCTTTAAAATTTATGTAACTATTACAGGGGGAAAATTAGAGTACATGAAGTATGGAAATTGAATTATAATCTAGCCCGATGCATTTCCTTTTCCAGAAAGTCAAATGTCACTTGCATTTGGGCTGATGAGCCTCCTTTGGAATCCTTGTAAAGAATTTTTTCTCTTTCTTCCTCTTAGGTTTTTCAAATTAAATTTTTGTCATTTAAGGAACTCTAGCCAGTTTCCTTTTATGCAGTCTGTGCTATTATAGTAATCAGGTTCCCTGAGACATAAGTGGGTCACATGAATGTATTTCAAAATAGGATTTGGTGCTCACAAAGAATCATATGAAAATTACTGGGGAAACAACTCAGGCATTTGATGATGGTGCTGGTGAAACCTGATATTGCCTAAAGTAGAACCTGAGCCATTGGGTTTAGAAATTAGAGGGCCATGGCTGCTTTTCCTAAGAGCAATGAAGGGATTTATTTGTACAAGGCCTTCTAAGCATTAGGTGAGATTTACATCAATTTTTTATTTTTTTCTGATTGAAACTGGTATTTTAAAAAACGTATACAAGGGGATGGGCTGTCCTAATAGGGGTTAGAGCTCACTTTGTGACATGGTCTTCAAGAACACATAACATATGTCTCCTAAGCTGGAGTTTTTATTCACCAATGACTAAGGCATATCAAAGAGAAACAGAGACAGACATTAGCTAAGACAATGCAGACAGATTTTATTCGGTACTACTGAAATAGTGGAGAAGGGCTTCAGTAAAATGGAACTCAACTCCAAGTACAGCAGAGGTAGCTGGGGATTTATAGGTAAAGAGCAGGGTGAGGAAGTCAGTGGGTGGAAAGTTACTAAGAGAAGATACGCCGAGCCTCTTGTGCAACACAGGCTGGGGATTTAAGCATTAAAGGTGGGGGTGAGGAATTTGATTAGATCACAAGGGTGGGGTACATGTCACTAAACTGACCAACTAGGATTCTTGCTAAAATTGGGCTCTACCAGCCAAGAACAGAGCCCAAGAATGAAGTCTAATTGAAAAGAGGGCTCAGAAGAGCCCTTCTAAAGTTTGGTGGAGGACAGTCTTCATTAGGTGGCAGATAAGTATCACGCATCATGTGGTTGCTTCTTGGAGAACCTCACTTGAGAGCCACTGTTCAAGGTACACTTCCCATTTCACTAGCTCTCTTTAATGGTGCTGCCGGGTGTCAGCCCAAGGGTGGCCTCATCTCTCATCATACAACTACCCAACCTGGCCATTTCCAGATGACAGGGGTGCGTGCAGGCACAGGTGCTGGGTGGGCGTAGTGATTGACAAACCAGACCTTTGCCAACAAATCGTCCACCTGCTTACCCAACAGGAATCACTGGATAAAGCAGGAGTGAGTCTAACTGTCTAAGAGCTTAGAGAGGGGAATATACCAACTCCTCAACTGTTTGGGGGAAGTGAGATAGATATTCAAAATTTAGAAAATACATGAAATACATATCAGTTTGGAGCAAATGTTTTGGTTACCTATTTCTCACATGGCATTAGTCAGCCTTAATGCCTGCAGAACATTAGTTCTTTTAAGAAGAAGATGAGTTTACACTGGTGGGATTGCAAAATAATAAACCTCTATGGAAAGAAGTATGGAGAATTCTCAAAGAACTAAAATTGACATTCCATTTGATCCCCCAATCCCATTACTAGGTATCTACTCAGAAAAAAAATTCAAATTCATTTTACCACAGGACATTTGCACTAGAATGTTTATCACAGCTTAATTCACAATTAGCATGATGTGGAATCAACCAGGTGCCCACCAACCCAAGAATGGATTAACAAACTGTGGTATACCATGGAGTACTATTTAGCAATAACAGAAGTTGGAGACTTTACATCTTTTGTGTTTACCTGGATGGAGTTGAAACACATTCTTTTTAGTAAAATATCACAAGAATGGGGGGAAAAGAATCCAATGTATTCAATACTAATATGAAACCAGTATATAAATGATAAGCCCTCACAAAAGAAAAAACACAAGGGCTCAGCACCCATAGCTCAGTGGTTAGGATGCTGGCTATATGCACCAGGGCTGGCGGGTTCAAACCCATAAGAGATGGGGCCACCCTTGGGCTGACACCCAGCAGCACCTTCAAAGAGAGCTGGTGAAACAGGAAGTGTACATTGAGCAGTGGTTCTCAAGTGAGGTTCTCCAAGAAGCCACAGCACAAAGGGGTGATACTTATCTGCCACTTAACAAAGGCT
>NW_003852515.1:1143699-1174219 GCF_000181295.1 Otolemur garnettii | reverse complement strand
ACAAAATTAGACTCTGTTTCAATTTAAAAAACGAAAAAACACAAGTATAGTCTGGTGGGGAGGGCAAGGAGGAAGGTGATTGTCTGGATTCACCTAATGTGCACAATGTGAGGGTGTTCAGCACTCCCCCTTCTCGGAGTGAAGAGCTCAACTACAACTTGAACTTTACTTTAGAAATGAAAACAACGTAACCTAAACATTTGTACCCTCGTATTGATCTGGAATAAAAATAATAATAATGATAATAATTAGAAAATGGAAATAAAAAGGAAAAAGAAAAAGAAGATGAGTTTGAGGGTGAGCTGAGTGACTACTCAGATGGGGTTTTCCAGACTTGGCTCCTCACATGTACCCCTGGGTCTTTTCTAATGTGAATGGTCTGCTGTTAATCACAGAGATAACAGACAGAGGAGGTCAAACCATCATAATCAATCCCTCTGCCACGTTTGTGGATATTTTAAGTTCATTTTGTTAAACATTGCTGCATTTTCTATCTTAAGATTGATATTAAACTTGTCCTAGAGCAATTTCTACCATATTTATTTAATAACTTGAGTGCTGGATTTCTCTTCATACGTTAAAGTTCATTGATTTATCCAACAAATCATTCCTATGAGCCCATTGAGTTCCAGGTGTAGGGATTTAGTGAGAGTCCCCATGCTCACAGAGAATGATACACAGTGACAACTGCTGGAAAAAGTAGAACAAAGGAAGGAGAAGAGACGGAGGGAGGAGGTGACATGTGAACAGAGACCAGAATGATGTCACAGAAAGGTCTGTGTGAAGAGCTTGGGCAGAGACAAGCCATTCTTTTGGTCCTCTCTCCTTGCTCTAAGGCAGATTTTATCTAGTCTACCACTTAATTCAGTTCCAGGCCCTCAAGTGGACCCAGCCTAGAGCTCTCAGTTCCACACCCCATCCCTCACTGCCTGAATGCTGTCTCTCATTTCTACACAACTGGACACACATACACTTGTGGGTCACTAGGGTCAGTTCCCATGACGATGGCTGGGTTTGGACCTCAGCTTAACAATCTGGTGTCCAGCCTCCCTTTTATGTTTCTGCCTCTGGCCTTTTCCCCACTTTACATTTTAACAGATGTTTTCCTATTTTGTCCAGAATTTGAGGGTATTTTGTTTTGTGAGGTCTTTAAACTATCTCTAGTATGTCTGGAAAAGGAATTTTATGTTGTTCAATCTTAACAACATCCCACGCAGTAGAATATATATTTTATTCCCATTTTATAGATGAGAAAATTGAGGCTTGGGAAGTTTAAGTGGAAGCTTACCCAAGATCACTTAACTGGCCAAGGGGTAAAAGGAATCTAAACCCACATGGAACAGACACAAAAAATGATACTCTTTTCTATAAACAGCACTTCCTCTTTTGCATAGCCACTAGGTTGCATATCTTCACCAAGGCATCTTCACAGATCTTCAAGGAACCTTATCTTCCTTATACAACATCATGGAGTGGAGAAGGATATAGTCTTAGGAATGTGATAAAGAAAAATCCCAGGGAGTTGTCTCTCTTTGATTTCTACCTCTGAATAAAAATCACTGTCTGTTGCATGCTTCAAATAAGAAATCAACAAACCCAACTGCATTTTTGACAACTTCACTCTGATCTCCACTAAGCTAGGCATTGACATGGGCTAAGTTTACTTAAGGATTTAACTTTCTAAAAAGTTTATAATTTTTGGTACATAGAACTAGAAATAAATCTAATTAAACTGTCATTCTCAAAGGGATATAACTGATCTGCCCTTCCTCCTATGGTCCCTAGAATCTCCACTGCAATATCTGGGTTGAATCTACTAAGCCTATATATGGATCCCTAGATACACAGGTGTTGGAGGGGGTTGCTGGGTAGATGTGTGGACAGAGTAACTTCTTTGTGGATTTCACGAAGCCAATCAAAGGAGTCACTGAGGTAGAATGGGTCGAGAACTGGGCAGTTAGACTCTACAGTTAACTTCTGTGTTGTGATACTCAACAAAGTCTACATCATGTGCAGTGGAGATCCCAGGCAGCTCACTGTGGCAGAACGAACTCAGGACTGGAGCTGGTGGACCTGGTGGACCTGGATTGGAATTTCACTTCCTCTCACTAGCTCTGAGACCCTGGGAAAATCTTCTTAAGTGCTTATAGCCTCCCATTCATGTCTAAAGTGGGGGTAACTTAGATTTCTTATGACAGAATTGTGGAAAAACCTGGAATGCATGCTGTCTCCCTCCTAAAAATTGTGTGTCAGACTGTCTCTTTTAACAAACTGTCATGTTCTTGTGTCTATTAAAAGGCTGTGCTCCAAAGTGTGAAAGTGGTTTAAAGAGCAGTTTCGACATAGGATCAAATATGATTCTTCCCTGCAGCGATCAATACCAATTGCGTTCTGTGAAATACCCTTTCCCACTAATAACACTGCCTTGGGGGCATCTTTTCCAGATTCAATCACATTTCAGCAACTCATGATTGTTAAAATAGTTTCATTCTAGTTTTCATGATTTAGTTTTGTTGAAACTTAATCCTCCTATTCTTAGGGTTTGGCTTCCTGGAATTCCCCCAGAATTCCATTGCCTTCCCCTCCATGTTTAAGCCAAGCTTTTCTCCTGCCTCTAGTTCAGGGTAGACTTGGAACTTGGGTGTTCTTTGAACAGAGGTGGGGCCGCAGTGTGTCCTCTCCCACCCTTCTCTTCCTCTCTTCCTTTTCTGCTTTTAATCCCTTGATGCTGGGGAGGAGAGGAGAGGGTGAAAGACAATGGTCTTCTCTCTATTGATAATTGAACCGCTTCTGCCTTCTTAAGATGGTAGAAGTGGTAGCCCATCATATCATACTGTGAGGGTGATTTAGCCCCAACATGTTCCAAAGCCTCACTCATCTTCTGGCTCCCTCAGTCCTTACCTAGCTATCTCCTGCCACATGTATTTGCTGTATGCACTATGCTGTATGGGATGCATAGTTTAATTGCTGGCATGCATCCTCTCTAAACTAGACCCTGCAGAGTTCAATGCCTTCCTTCTTAACATAGCAGGCTCTCAGCTGGAATCCTTGCACTGCTAGTAGCCCACAATCATAGGTAGTGACCACTGAGGTAGCTAGTAGAGATCATAGACTGAGTTAGTCTAATCTAGATTAGCCCTGCAGGTGGAGGAACCATCCCAAATCTCCATAGAGGCAGCAGAAGCAGCCAAACCTCAGCTCATGTGCCTAAATTGCTAAAGTTTGTTGTGGGTTAAACTGAGCTTAATTGCCCAATAAGTTTTGGTTCTTTTTTTTTTTTTTTTGGTTTTTTTTTTTTTTTTTTTTTTGGCTAGGGCAGGGTTTTAACCCACCACCTCCAGTATAAGGGGCTGGTGCCCTACTCCTTTGAGCCACATGCTCTGTCCTTAGTTCTTTTAATTAAAAGCAAAAGTAACCCCAAATGCAAACTTTTAAAGAGCACTTTGTTCCTCTTTATCCCCATTTATTTAGACACAGCAACCTTGGCATTCTATGAGATCATTCCATATCACTATATTAATTTGTAGATATTTTACCAGGTGTTTATCAGGCATCTGGTGCCAAGTCTTTCTTTTTAAATTGCTGGTGAGACATTACATCAAGATTAGCTAAAAGAAAAGTCTCATTCTGATACAGAAGCTTGATTTAGACTTGACTGTCTCTTGACAGTCCTGGTCCTGCTTATGTTCCTCATGCAACACTTTCTTCCTGGCCCCTGGCATCTAGGCTTGTATGAGGCCTTTGCTATGATTTGAAGGAAGGGCAATGACTTTTTAAATACAATTAGTTAAAGTTTACTTAAAGCAGTGTCTTTCTTTTAATCTATGCAGTTTACTATCTTTGCTTGCACGAAATAGACTATCAGGGATACTAAATATTTTCAAATAGGAAACCAATTTTCAATTTGTAAGAAAAAAATGCTAATTTGGTCATCATTATGATTAGGGAATATTACTGGTTCCATGTCCATTCTCTCTCATGAGACCTTCTTGCTATGAATTGATCCACCTAGAGTGTAAATATTCAGCTTTAGGGCTTGTTTTTAATAAGCTTCTTTTTCTTACACAGGATATTTGTGGAAGGGTAGTGGGAAACTCAAAGAAGCACAAAAAACTGGTTAAGGGTGGCTGCTTCTAGTTAAAACTATAAAGTCATAGGGGATAAGATGAGGGAGAGACATTCTTTTACTGTATATTCTTTTATACTTTTTGATGTGCACCTACTTAAATAAATATAAAAGTCAATTGTGGAAGTATATTAAGTAACGTGGAAATATGGTTGTAATACATTGTTGCTTAAAAAAACTCAGTTTACTGAAAACTATGTACAATATGGTCTCATTTTTATAAATAAATAAATAAATGGGAAATACATACACACACACGCGCACGCACACACGAGAATAAGCTTCTTTTTTCTTTATCCCTCTCTCCTTCCTTCTCCTTCTCCTTTCTTCTATTCTTTCCTTCTTTATTTCCTTCTGATTCCAAGAGTTTTGTTGCTTGGTTGGTTTTTGTTCTGTTTTCACAAAAACAGACACTGCTGATTAAATTATCATCTTTGTTGATCAAGCTTGTAACATTTCACTCTCTTGCCAACCTCCATAGTGACTTTTATACATAATTCCTGTTGTGTGCGTGCGTGCACGCGTGTTAAGTATGATATTGTTTTGTGTACCTTTCAAATAGAGATTGCTATTATTAGATTTATATATTAGCTTATCATTTTTTTCACTCACCATTTTGTTTTCAGGTTCGCCTATGTTGACTAATGTATTAGTCAAGGACTGTGGTGTTATTTTATGAATTCTGTTTATCATATTTTGTTATTTGCCCACCCTTTTCTTGTCTTCAGTTAGATTATTTTATTTCTATTCTATTTTGTTCACTGCTTATTTGGAAATAATATATTTTATTTCCATTATCTCAGTAATTAGCACTAAAATTTGACACACGTATTTTTAAAATGTCTGAGCCAGAATATTAATGCCCTTCCTGAACCTCAGAGTATTTTAACTCCAATATCCCTCTCTTCATCTTCCAGTGATTATTGTCTAGTATTTCATATGTACCTGATTTAACCTTCAAAAGTAGTTATTATCATAAGAAATTATTAGCATTTATAATCAGTACTTAATTTGAATTACTAATATGTTTATCATTTTTTAGTTAAGTTTTTTTTCTTTATATATTTGGGCTTTTAATATTATTATCCTACACATGCAGGAAGCATTTTCAGTGAGTGTCTGTGAGTAGTACAGTTTCTCAATATTTTTGTGTTCCAGAGTATCTTTAGTTGATCTTCAATGCTGAATGATAATTAGGAGCTTTATACAATTTTAGCCTGATAGTCATTTTTTTCTCAGTGTTTGAAAATATTATTTCATTATTCTAATAACTAGTGCTGTCTAAAGAAATTGTTATTTGAAATTGTAATTGTCATTTCTTGGAGGGGGATCTGTCTTTTATCTCTGTAGCAGCATCTGAGATTTTGTCTTTCATGTTTTGTAGTCTAATTCTTAAGTACTGATTTTATATATCCTGTTTAATGCGCTACTTTTTTTTTTATAAGAGTCCTATCTTTTTTCAATTCTAGAAAAAGTTCAGCAATTTTCATTTCAAGTGTTGCTTTCCCAATTCTCTGCCTTCCCTCCTTGTGAAATTCTTACAAGACATACATTATATCTTTTCCTTTTTATCCTCTATGTCTCTTCATTTTGCTTTCTTTCCCCCCCGTGCTCCATTTTGGTTGATGTTCTTATGATTTTCTACCCATATCAGTCTGCCAGAATTGTCATAGCAAGACACCACAGACAAGGCAACTTAAACAAGAGAAATTTATTGCGCACAGTTCTGGAAGCTCAAAGTCCAAAATCAAAGTGTGGGCAGGTTTGTTTTCTCCTGACACCTGTCTCTTAGTGTGCAGATGGCTGCCTTTTTGCTGTGTCCTCAAATGGCCTTTTCTCTGTGTGGATGCATCCTTAGTGCCTCCTTTTATTCAAATTTCCTCTTTTCTTCTTCTTTTTCTTTTCTTTTCTTTCTTTTTTTTTTTTTTTTTTTTTTTTTTTTTTGAGACAGAGTATCACTCTTTCGCCCTGGATACAGTGCCATAGTATCAGCCTAGCTCACAGCAACCTTCAACTCTCAGACTTAAGTGATCCACTTGCCTCCCCCTCCCAAGTAGCTGGGACTATAGGCACTCACCACAACACCCAGCCAGTTTTTTCTATTTTTAGTAGAGACCAGGTCTCACTCTTGCTCAGGCTGGTCTTAAACTCCTGAGCTCAAGCAATCCACCTGCCTAGGCCTCCCAGAATGCTAGAATTACAGGCATGAACCACCGTGCCCAGCCCAAATTTCCTCTTCTTCTAAGGATACAAGTCATACTGCACAGGGTCCACACTAGTGGCCTGGTTTTAAGTTAATCACCTTTTAAATGACTCTTGACCTAGTCCATGCCTGTAATCCCCACACTTTGGGAGGCTGAGGTGGAAGGATTGCTTGAGACTAGGAGTTCAAGACCAGTAGGAGCAACATAACAAGATTCCATCTTAAAAAAAAAAAATTAACTGGGCATTGTGATATGTACCTGTAGTTTTAGCTACTTGGGAGGCTGAGGCAGGAGGAAGACCTGAACTCAAGAGTTAGGGTTTACAGTAAACTGTGATCATGCCACTATCCTTCAACCTGGGCACCAGAGTGAGGCTCCATCTCTTATCTCGAAATACACTTACCTTCTAAAAGTACTGAGGTCAACATACAAATCTTGAGTGAATACAATTCAGCCCTTAACACTACTAATTTTTTTTTTTATTGACAGAACAAAGAATTAGGTTACAATATTTGCATGTGTTAAATAAAGTCCCTCTTATAATTGTGTCCCGCTCCTATTGTTTCCCACCTCTATTCCGCTCCCTCATTCCCTCTCCCCCTCCCTCATTCCCCTGTCCCCCACTTTGAATTGATTTGTGTTTTTCTCTTATGTGGGTGGGTAATAGATTGTCTACTGGCTTCATATTAGTACTGAGTGCATCAGATTCTTGCTTCTCCATTCTTGCGATACTTTACTAAGAAGAGTATGTTCCAACTCCATCCAGGTTAATACCAAAGATGTAAAGTCTCCATCTTTTTTAATGACCGAATAGTATTGCATAATGTACATATACCACAGCTTGTTAATCCATTCCTAGGTTGGTGGGCATTTAAGTTGTTTCCACATTTTGGCAATTGTAAATTGAGCTGTGATAAACAGTCTCATGCAAATGTCCTTGTGATAAAAGGATTTTTTTCCTTCTGAGTGGATGCCTAGTAATGGGATTGCAGGATCATATGGGAGGTCTGGTTTGAGTTCTTTTAGGATTCTCCATACTTCCTTCCAAAAAGGTTTTATTAGTTTGTAGTCCCACCAATAGTGTAAAAGTGTTCCCTTCTCTCCACATCCATGCCAGCATCTGTAGCTGAGACTTTGTGCTATGGGCTATTCTCACTGGGGTTAGGTGATAATATTTCAGGGTGGTTTTGATTTGCATTTCTCTGACAATCAGGAATGATGAGCATTTTTTCATATGTGTGTTAGCCATTCATCTGTCTTCATCAGAGAAGTTTCTCTTCATATCTCTTGCCTAGTGGTAGATGGAATTGTTTTCTCTTTTTTTGTTGATTAATTTGAGTTTTTTTTGTAGATTCTAGTTATCAACCCTTTGTCAGATTGATACCCTGCAAATATCTTTTCCTATTCTGAAGCGTTATCAATTTTACTACCTCTCATTCTTCCTAAATCTCAATTTTTGTGCTTAAAAAAAAACTCAGTGGCCTTGTATTTGATTTCAGGAATATCTTTTTTGTTCTTTTAAAGGTTTGCTCTTTTCTTCCCCCACACTGTCAATATCTTATCCTGTGTATTTCTTTCTTTAAACATTTTAGACATACTTCTTTTAAAGTCTCGAGACAGTTCTATTATTTTCAGTTCTTCAGAAGGCTCATTATCCAAAAATGTCTCTTCTCTCAATTGTCTTGTTTTCTCATGTCACTTTTATAATTATTACTGTTGTTATGTTTTCACTGTTAGCCCCTGTTGGTTGGGTGTCTTCTGAGGGAATCTGCAATGTTCTGGTGACGGCTTTCATCTTACACAGTGGTGTTGTATTTGCCCATGTCTGGAGCACAGTGGGTTTCCACCATGCCAAACCGTTCTTCTCTGTTAAATTCCCATTTACTGTCTCTCTACCATTCAAGTGTAATGAATTCAGACATTATATATGTGGTCAATACCAGATAATGGTTCAGATTTCTCATGAATCACTGTTTTTCTCCCATATTCCTTAGGGGAGGGCAAATTTTCCACAGGAAAAGTCCCTTTGGGCACATGTGCTTGCGCCAGAACTCCCTCCCACTCATCTGTCCTCATGTGTCAGGCCCTATCTGTGATAGCCCCTTGGCCTCAGTATTCACTTGTTACAGTGACTTGGAGTTTCCTTCTCATTTCTTAGTTTTGGGTTGAGCTATGAATGTATTCAACACTTCTTTGCTACATGAAACATCTCTGCGTTTTAGAGGTTAAAGAGTTTTTTTCCCCTCCTTGCCTGTCTCAGCTTGAGAAGGGATACCCAGGAAAATAAGGTCTTCTCACAGGAGCCCCAAATACACTTCTGCAAAGTCCTTCCTGTGGTGACTCAGCTCCTAGGAATTTATAGAAACATAACTTCCTGGGACCTTGAAACTAACACTTGCTTCAAAGCCTGGGCTTCTATAAAAACCTGTGCCTGCCTTCTCTAGCTCGACTCAAACTGACCAATGAGAAGGGTACCCATGTACAAGGAACCCTTGGCTGGAGATAAAAGGGAGAGGACAGAGAGGACAGTTGGGGAGCTTGGCCATTTTTGGACTTTAGTCCACTGTGGCTCTGCCGGCTGAAATAAAGCCCTTCCTCTTTTAAACACAGATGTTAGGGTGTTTCTTTATCTCCACTGAGTCTTGTTTTCCTGCAATAAGCTCAGTTGATTTCATCGACCTGAAAAATTTGAAATGCTGGCTCATTATCAATATCATGCCTAATGAGGTTTGCTTCACTTAACTAACAAGGTGCAAAAGTCCTGCCACTTGGCATTGGATTAGCTATATAGACTTTTCCTTCTCTCTGATTGGTTCTGCTGATTTTTCTCTGCTGTGTTCTGTCCACATCACCCCAGTTGGTGGGCTTTGTCCCTTATGTTTCTTTTGGTGGGTGGAATGATTTTCATTTTCAATCTGTGCTAGGATGAATCTGCCACTGGGGCAAAGCACAAATACATTATTTTCCCTATTTAATATGCACACCATTCCTTGTGGCAGCAATTCAGAGTCTTTAACCTTTAGTCTGTCAGCTGAAGAATAACAAGGTTCATAAATTTGGAAAGGAGAGCTTTATTTCTTATAAAAGCTTGCAGCATACAGGCTGAACATTTTGGAGGTTGGAAAGCATAGCTCTGGGCCAGGAACTGAGAGCAAGCACCTCTAGGAAATGGTAAAGAGAACCGGAATTTATGCTGAGAGGAGTGGCTGAACATGCATTTTCATAAGCTGTAGGGAGAGTCATTAATGTGTGTGTAAAGGAAAAACATGTGCGTGCATAATTGAGTTTCAGGCGGTTTCCTGGGACCTATCTTCAAAGAATGGCAGTGTTAACAGGATACGAAAGTGGAGCTTTCTGCTACTGAGGTCACAAAGTAAAAGAGAGGACAAGAAAACTCTTCCTGTGCATCTTCCGTAGACTGACCAGAACCACTCTGTGGTGGGTGGTCTTTTTTCAGGAGAGTATGATGGTCAGTTGTGCTGAGACCACAGAAAGGGCAAAGTAACATTAGGTGGTTGGTTGAAAAATCAGCAGGGGAGCAAGTCTTTCCAAAAGGCTGATTTCTATTGAGCTTTTAGGGAAGAAAGTCTAACTGCAGTTAATGAGAAGGGCAGATAACAAGGCAAGTTTAGCCTCCCCTCCTGTGATGGCCAGATTTCAGTTTTTAGGGTTTCTTTGGCCAACATTGGGTGCCCTTGGCTGAGAGTGGGTCCATTCAGTCGGAAGGCTTAAGATTTCATTTTTATTCCTCAAAGTATTTTACATCCAGTGTTGGGTAGATCATACTTTAACCTACATTAACTCACTTGACCCTCTTAATATCCAGTGTAGCTATTATTATCTTAATTTTATAGCTGAAAAAACTGGGCTACGGGGGATAATTAACTCATCCAAGGTTCATAACTCGTTGATGAGGCCACCTATTCCGTTTAGAGGAAGAGCTGTACCAAGAAACACAGCCTAAGGAGTTCACTGGCTCATTTCCTCTCCTGTTAGGATCGGAGGTAGATTCCACAGGGCTCCTTTTGGTACAGGGTTCCCCCAGTGAGGGCTATGCCTAGGTGAGCTCAGAAATCAGACCCCCATCTCTAGGCACAAACAGGCTGACTTTTCCAGACCATACTCTCTGGGCTCTAGCAGGGCCATGAACAAAGCTGCCTGACAGGTCCTGGGTGGTCCCTCCTGGAGTAGGGAGCACACAAACTGAAAGTAGGGAGGCAGGAGCTGCAGGCGTGCCATTCCTATGCTGAGTTTAGGATTATTTAGGATCATTTTTTGCCCACAGACCCCTGGCCAATTGTGACATATTCTGCAAGGCTCCCTGCAGGATAGGATAAGCAGCACTTAAGCCTCCTAGACTGAAGACTTGGAGGGCTTCTCATTAGGATTCCCCCCTCCACTGCTGGAGGTTCTGTTCCCCTTCTTCTAGTCACTCTCTTTTGTACATTATGCTTATCAATCTTTCAGCCTGTCAATAAACTCTGTCACTAGTCTGCATGGTCTGTGGCTTCATTCCTCAAACCCCAAGACCATGGGCTTGGCTTAGAGAGAAATTCCAACAACATTCTCATCCCCAGAACCTGTATTTATAAACCCACCCGCTCAGAGAACCCTCTGCAGGATCTTGCTCTATTATTTTGCATATCTGAAACACCACCAAAATTCCTTGGAGATGATTATGACAATAGATAGAAGAATGACTTTGAAAAGCTATGTATTGTAGATTTAAACTTCTTGGAATTATTACATGAAATTCCTAGGGTATATATTTTGGCACCAATTGCTCCAAATTTATAGCAAAAAGCTTTGTAGACTCAATATATTCACATGATGATGTATTAGTCTGATAATTTCATATCAGGGAATATTATGTATTTCCATCTTCACAAATGCAGTTGGCATACTGATATAAAATTCATAAAATTCAGCAGATTGCTTTGGCTCTGGTCTTTGTAATAGAAGTTTTGTGATGCCTTATAAAACAGTATTAATGTTCTGTCTTTAGGCCCTCAGCTTTCTTATCATCTCTGTCTCTCTTGCTCAGGCAATAAGTAATTCCCTGAAATCACTCTGTGTCCTGTGCTTTCTATTTCATTTTGTCCTGTAGAATTAATAACAAAGGAGCTATTGGAGCTTTTGTGGACAACTCCTCATTTCTTTTCAGCCTCCTCAGGTGCTTGGCCAGGCTACCCTTAAGTCTTTTCTTTTCTTACTTTTTACATGAAACAGGGAATTGAAAGGCCTTTCCATCTACCCTGCATTTGGCCTGTGGCTTCGAGAATATGAAAACTAATCAAAAGTGGAAATTGCAGATTTTTTATAACATCTCACAGCAGGAACCTTTACTTTTAAAAGACAGAAAGAAGAAAATGGAACAGAAACACACAAATTGACAGTTAAACCCACAGGGTCCACAAACCTTCAAAGTTTCATCCCCAGTGTCTCTTAAAAAGAGAAAACCTGTGTGCTCTGGAGGATTTTACCTCTGGGATTTGATGTAGAAAGATGCTTTCAATGCTTCAAAAGGGTTTAATGCTTCACGGTTATGGGCAGTCTTCTCAAACTCGAATTTTGCACAATGCAGTGTTCAATATTGTCTTCACATTAGCAGTTTCAGCTGGGGCTATACTTTAATGTCTTTAGATCTTGAAATCATTCATCCTGCTATCCTAGGAAATTCTAATCTTACAACAGCTGAAACTTTATTTAAAAAACCATTGACTGGGCAAAGAAAAGAAATAGATGATGGTTTTTAATTATGATTACTGCCTTGGGTCAGTTGCCCTACTATAGTGAGTATAAGATGGAGTCTGTCAGGCTGGGCAGACATGAGACAGCTGGTCTGGTCCATTTAGGTCCTGCCTGACCTTCACCCCTTGTCTCCCATTCTTACTGTTTTATAAATTTACCTCCCACTCTAACAATGCCTATCTTGAGTAGTTAGGTAGACTGATTTAGATTAACTTTTGAATTGGAATGTTATTTTGGGTCCTGAGTTATAGTGATTATTCTTTACTATGGATCATGGGTTCAGCTGATTATTATCTAAGATAAGGGTTAACATGGTCTTCACTTTGAACTCAAATGTATAAAACTGTGATGGTAGAAAGGGAAGATCACAACAGTCTTGGAGAGGCTACTCTCACTGTTCTGCAGAATCCTGGCCTTCTGACAAAATTTGGTGGACCTATCCCCATCTCTTCATATTGGCTGACAGAGAGATAGCCGGACCCTCTTCATCTGGTAATAGTAACATCTATTCATTTACTGTCCTGCAAATTTTTTTTTTTTTTTTTGAGACAGAGTCTCACCCTGTTGCCCAGACTAGATTGCTGTGGCATCATAGCTCACAGCAACCTCAATCTCCAGAGCTCAAACTTACCCTCTTGCCTCATCCTCTAAACAGCTGAGACTATAAAGCTGAACCACAATGCTCAGCTAGTTTTTTGTTTGTTTGTTTTCTGTTTTTAGTAGAGACAGGGTCTCACTTTTGCTCACACTGGTCTTGAACTCCTGAGCTCAAGCAATCCATCCACCTCAGCCTCCCACATTGCTAGGATTATAGACATGAGCTACTGAGCCTAAATCTACAAATGATTTTTAAGATAGAAAGAGAGCTTATTACACTTATTTTGGTTAGTAAGGGTAAAATGTATGTGTTTTTGTGTTTATATTTTTCTATCTTCCTTGATTCCTTCTGTGAGTTTTCACTTCACTTTTGTCAGTTCCAGGATATCTATTCTCAAGGAAAGAAATTTGAGACACCTCAATTTTTCTCTGTATGTATCTTCTAACTCTTAATGTCTATTAGCTCTCCCTCTAAGTACTTACTGAAAACATCATGTAACATTTGGAAGAAGAATGTCAAAGCCTAAATAGTATTGCTGAGAAAATTAAAAAAACTCTCCAGGAAAAGCATCTGACACATAAAAAATATCTTAAGCTTCACTTACAGCAAGAAAAATAATCCTTAAAAGAAAGTGAGGACACCACTGAAAAAGAAGTAAGATTTTTGACTCTGCTCAAGACAAATTGAATTAGAGAGATCAATTTCAAAAGCATCGTGTGGTTTTCACACAGTTTAGCATAGAAGAAATGACCAGATTAAGCACGTTCCTTATTCTTGGTAAATTAGGTGTGATGCTCCAAGGGCAATGGCTCGCTCTGATTTTCTAGTTGTCTTTCTAAGAATTTGTGTTATGAATTCTCAGTACTGTGCACGACTTCTGTTTCTCCCACCCTGCTCCCAGCACAGAGCGCAAGGCAGAATTCAAGCACAGCATGGATGTGTCCAGCATCAAGTCAGTGAATCAGTGGCTGGACCGCATCCTGAATTTACACTTTAAAGCCTATTCTCACTGTTCAACAGCCTGAGAGTTCATTTTCACCATTTCCAGAAATAGGTTATTGATTTTTGAACCAACACCTTGTAGGGGTGAGGGGAAATCTGCCTTTGCCCCCCTCAAAAGTTTGCTGAAAGATCAAATTAAAGCACATTAATAAGAGAAAGGATATATTTGTTGTGTGCACAGGGAGAAATCAGTAGCATGATGACCCAGTTTTCCAAAAGAGTTCAGATATCTTTATAGAGGCCTTTTAGAGTGGAGAGAGAAAACTAAGGAGCATAGGGCATTAAATGTTTGCGAGGGAGATTACTAAGAAGGATGACTGGATGAGGGAGAAATAGACTGACGTGTAGATTAACCTGGGAAACAGCTGTTTAGGACCCAAATGATTTGGTCCTGGTCTACCTACATTCCCCATCCTAATTCCTGAAATATTTTGAGATAACAGGAAGAGGAGGTGGATTCAATTGTCCCCTTTCATTCTTTGATCAGCCAGTCCAGTTTAGGCAGATGGAGGGAAGGCCTCCTCCAATGTTTTTGATTTTGCATGGCCTTCAATTCAGAATATTCTTTATCCCAGGGACTCATACTTTAGGGTGAAATTCTCTTAGCTCTTTCAACTTCAATGATTAATAGAGAAGTAATTACTCATGGAGCACCTTTGATTTGTTTTTTTACTCTCTGGGACCTCTGAGATTGAGTAGGGGTACACTTTATCTGTCCTTGTGTAGCTGATGCTAAGCTGGTTGGGGACATGCATTGTTTAATATGCATTAGAGCCTGAGCAATAAGCAAGTTGTATGAGTCAATATTATCAATATAATTAATGTTGTAAAGATGAAACTTTCTTTGAGTTCATGGAAGAGAAAGATTTATCAGGATAGAAACCATTTAGGGAGGTTTCAATCAGAAAGAAGATAAATGAGCCATAGGGAAAAGGAGAGGCATTATTGGCTGGAGGACAAGTACAAATATATGACTGCAAGATTTTTGTGGAACAGGGTGGTAAAACAGAGCAGAACAGCCTATGTAGGAAAATAAGATCGGAAGAGAAGTGTAAGGTGATTCTACGACTCTACCCTCATGTTTCTGCACAAATCTCCTCATATCCTAAGCTTCAGCCACTTTCAACCACTGTTACTATCTTCACTCATTTTTTTTTCATGTTTTCGTTCAATCATCCAAGGAATATTTATGGAGTGCCGACTTTATGCTGACACTTTACCAGTCACTGAGAGTTGAAGGGGGAGTAAGCAGCCATGATAGCATTTTGGTTACAAGCATGAATATTGGAGCTTGATTAAAGTCCTGTCTCTGCCAATTGTCTGCTGAACAGATCATTTAATTTCTCAAAGCATCATTTTTGTCATCAGCAAATAAGAATACCTTACAACATTGTTATAATTAGTATTTTGCCTACTCTTCCTTTCTCCTTACCAGTTTTCCTTTATAGAATCATTTCTCCCTCTTCCATGAAGTATTAGGATGTTTTCAAGTGGGAAGTGTTTGACGTGTGAGTCACACAGAGGGCAATGCCTTAAAGATATTATTCTAGATTCCCATGACTTCCATGATTCTTTTTTATCCTACAGACTAGTTGTTGAGCTTTTCCTTTGATTCTGTGAATTATTATACAGACACATCCTCCCTCACCACATAGTTTTTCTTTTGGTATTTAAGATAGCTAGCCTCAAATTCTATTGCCAATAAGTGCAGACATTATGAGAACTAAATAAGATTCACCAAATAAGGCATTTATTATATTATTATATTATATTATAATCTGAGGCATGGTAGTGTTTAGTAATGCTAGCTATTATTATCATTTTATTTATTAAGACTATCATGGCCTTTATCCTTCTTACCATTCTTATAGTCTAGAAGGTGATGTAGAAAGACCAATGGGGACATAGTGCAATCAGTATTTGTCGAGGGACGTATATGATGTCCTGGGAGCACAGAGGGAAATGAACTTTACCCAGGCCAAGAGGCCAAGGAATGGATCACATAGAACGGACAGCTATGTTGAAATGTGAGGTGTAAGCCAGAGATAGATATATAGACCCAAAACTTTGGTTGGGAAGAGTACTAAGGTAGAGAGGGAGTTAGAAAAGTTATTCAAGGCAAGGGACCAATATAGCTGAAGATCTGAAAGGAAAGAAAATAGAAAATCCTAATGTAACTGAAATAGGCTGGTTGAGATAATGCTGGAAAAGTAACCAAAGTCAAAATATGCAAAGCTTCCTAAACCAGGTTCAGAAGCATTGACTCTATACTAAGAGTAAGGAAGAATTATTGAAGGGCTTAAAGCATGAGTGATATGATGGTGCTTCTATGCCTTAGAAAGTTCTCTCAGAGAAAAATGAGAAATACGGACAAAATGGAACTTTAAATTTTGCCAGGATTAGAGCTGCCCAAATCAGCCATAATATCTCTAATACCGTTATCTATATATAGACAGAGACAGACTGAGTAGTCAGAAATGCTTTAGCTAAACAAAGAATCCATTCCGCATTTATAGGTTGAAATTAATTATAGGAGAAATTAGTTCCTGTCTTCTTATAACTAAAGTAGAAAAATATAATCTTGTACAACAAATGTTAAGAGCATAAATGATCAGACTGTTCAACCCTATCAGCCACATAGTTATAAACCTTAGAAAGTCTGTTTTTCATCTTCTTAAATAGTAGTAAACATAAGGAGATGCTCCAGAAAGTGATCATCAGGAGAGGATGCCATATATCTGTAATCTTCAGAACTTGGCTGCCAGCAGTGCTCCTAAATTAGTGTTTTCATGGCCACAGGAATGTAAACACCCCCAACTTCTTCTTCCTCATCATCCCTGGAAGAGCAGTTTCAACACTGTGTTGACAATCCTTTATGCACGTTTGCCTACAGGATTACTTCCCCTTTCTGCCTCAGGCTGAATACTGATGTAATTTAATGCCCCCACACCAAGGTCAGACAAAATTTAAACAGGACCCTTCTTGATTCAGGGGTCCTCAAACTTTTTAAACAGGGGGCCAGTTCACTGTCCCTCAGACCATTGGAGGGCTGGACTGCAGGCCCCGGGATGAGTCAGCTGCTAAGCAGGACAGGCAGCAGCGGCAAAAACACCCAGCGGGCCGGATAAATGTCCTCGGCAGGAGGGCCACATGTGGCCCACAGGCAATAGTTTGAGGACACCTGGTTCTGTAGAGAATCATCTGAGGGCAGACAAGGTTGGAAGCATTTTGGAGATGATGGTCATCTGGATTTAAATGAGAATGTGTTTGAGAAACACTTAGGAGAGGGACTCAATGGAAGGTAGAGATTTGTTGGAAAAAGGCATTGAGGAAATTGAGGGAAAGATGGGGTCAGGTTTCTATCTTAAGTAACTGTGGATAACGGTGACAGTCCATGAATAGGTGCACAGGGGAAGGAGCATGATGGGGGTTAGGATGATGAACATGACAGGGGTTAGAATGCTGAAGTTCTGTCTGGACACATAGCATTTTCATGTTTGCTAACTGCACGAACCAAGTATTCCAGATTCTCCCCCTCTGGAGCCCTTCTCTGCCTGATGAAAGTAGGAGGGGCCATGTATGCGCATATGGCTTAAGAGCCGCGTGTTTTGCTGTCTAGTCCGGGTCTCAAAAGAAAAATGATGTAGGGCCTCAACTGATGTGTGACAAAGATGTAATGTCAGCAGGAAATAAGCCTATTTTTATCACAAGGCAGTGTGACTTGGGATCATTTGTTTCCTTAGCATAACCCAGCCTATACTTCCCATGACAGCATCTAAGTGACATTGGTATAAACCAATTTTCAAAAGAGATGCTGGGATTGAAAATATGGATTTGGAAATCTTCATTATTTAGATAGTAACCCTATTCCCTAGAGAAGGTGCTATTTTCCAGAGCAATTACATATAGATTAATGAGCGAGGAGTCTATATCAAGAAAGGTCAGACAAGAAACAGAAAAACCATCCTAGGTATTTAAAACAAGGAGAATTTTTCACATACATGTGAAAAATGAGTGATTGTAAATTGGTTTCACATTAGTACTGAGTACATGGGATATAAATTTTTTTCCTTTCCTGAGATACTTTACTAAGAAGAGAAGGAGGGAAGGGGAAGGAGAGGGAAAGGGGGGGTGGGATGATAGAGGGAGCGTTGGTAGGGGGGTGACACCTATGGAACATATTGCAAGTACAAGTGTAGAGCATAAATGTCTTAATCCTGTAATTGAGTAAAAGTGGTGAAGGCTATGTTGCTTAGTAGGATGTAAGCATTCCAATTTGTACAAATAATCAACACATTGAATCTTATGATGGCATAAATGTGTTTATGATCTATGTACAAATGACTTAATAAAAAATAAATAAAATAAGGAGAATTTAATACATAGAATTTGATGTATTGGCAACAGAACGATTGAAAAGCCAAACCACAGGATGGTGGTGCCTTCCAGAGATTAGCAACAACAGGAAGTCACCATCATCCCTTGGGCAGAAGGACAAAGAGAGAAGGTGGTGTGACCAGAGCTCAGAGTTCGAGGTCACTAGCAGAAGCTAAGACCCTGGCAGTCCTGTCAGTGAGAACTGGAGCCACAGATGGGCATAGATGCTGCTGGAGATGTCACCAGAGACAGACGGGGACAGGGAGACAGACTCTGGCTCTCCCTTTCCTGCAACCTCCAAACTGCCCCCAGTGTTCCCAGATAGCCTACAGGAGTCAGCCTCCCTGCAATCCACAGAATCACCTAGATTTCAGACTTGGTCTTCCCTGATACAGTTATACAGCAGTAGTCTGATTCACCAGAGTCAGGAAAACCATCTCCTCTCTGTCTGTGGGTTCAGGAGCACAGGGAGCCCTGATGGCCTAGTGACAGCCTTAATTACAGTCTACGAGGATCATTGTTATGTCACTTGATAGAAACAGTCCTTCACTTACAGGGATAGAAAGCAAATATTCTGAGTGTGCTATGAAGTCTGAAGATAAGCCATGCCAGTTGCACCATTCAGATCCAGGATTCACGTTTTGTGGCTATCGGAGAAACGGCATCATATGCTGGTGACTGGCTCAAAGCATATACTGGGGCCACAGCCAGGTCATCACTGGCTCTGAGTTGGACATAAAATACCCTGGACATAAAATACCACTGCAGTACCTAAGGGACAGAAAGATCTGAGTTTAGGAATAAATTCTGCCACTTACTACCTGAATTTCAGGTGCCTTATTAAGCTTGTCTAAGATATATTGTATTCTTGTGCTAATTAAAAATTAAAAAACAAAGAAACATCAACAAGATATTACTTGTATCAATATTTGGGTGCTGAGCACACCCAGAAAATGACAAATCCTGGCTGCGGTGGAGAGAAAGGCTTTAAGATAGATGCTCAGTGAATGAGCAGGGCGCTATCAATGACAGCAGGTGGAGGGAAGTACAGACAAAACACGTGAACTGTGGAGGTGCAGGAACTCTACCTCTGTGCTGTGCTAATGTCACTTGGTTCATGCCCACAGCTGGAAGGCGTTAGCTTTCTCATAGTCATTCTGCTCATCTTTCAGAGATCAGCTCAAATGCCCCTTCCTCCATGACACTTTGCTTAATGGGAATTTCCATGAACCTTAACTCGATATTTACCAGGGACTAGCTCTGAGCAGCATCCTGTGCTAAACATAATGAGGTCAGGCTCTCAAGTCACGGAAAGAAAACTTCAATGTATATTGCTGTGTGAAAGAAGCCAGATTAAAAGGCTGCGTACTGTGTGTTTTCAACCACATGACATTCTGGAAAAGGCAAGGTCATACAGATAGTGAAAATATCAGTGGTTTCCAAAGATTCAGAAGGAGAGGAGATGAGATGAATAGGTGGAGGACAGGGGATTTTTAGGGAAATGAAACTATCTGTGTGATACTATCATGGTGGCTATGTGATATTATACATTTACCAAAACCATAGAATTGAACCATACAAAGAGTGAACCCTAATATAAACTACTGGCCCTAGTTAATAATATTCTATCAATATTGGTTCATCCATTGTAACCAATGTGCCACACTAATGCAAGATACTAGAAATAGGGGGCAGTGTTGGGTTGGAGAAGAGTATACAGCCACTTTTTGTACTTTCTGCTAAAATTTCCTGTAAGCTTAAAACTTTCTGCTAAATTTCCTCTAAAAATCAAGTCTGTCACTTTAAAAAACTATAGAATGGGGTCTGCAATCTATTCTACAATTGAAAAGCTTTCTGGACAGAGATGTCCACAAAATAACTTGCATAAGAATGCATGCTCTATGAATGCAGAGATAATAATGATACCAATGTTCAGTAAAAAAGTAATCTCTAAGGACTGCAGAAAGGCATAGATTGGCTTGAGTAAAGAAAAGAATTGAAGGGGTGAAGCTGCCCTTACAGATGAAGGGGTGCAAGGTGAGAACTAGAGCAAGGGCCTAAAATGATGATGATAATTAGCCACTGTCCCCTCATTTGCTTAATAATGGTCAATGTACACTTGTTTGTTTCTCTATAATTGCTATTCTAGAGGACATAGCTGGCAGTTACAAAGATTCTTTGTTTTCATAGAAAACATCACCTGTTCAGAAGTTAGAATTAGTTTTTTGAGATATCTCAGTTCCTGCGTTCAGTGGGCTGACTGAGCCTCCCAGACCAAAGAACTGACTCAACTGGTCTTGACCAACCCCCCACCCAAAGGTACTGCATTCCAGTGGATTGGCTGACCCACCCAGGCAGTGGCCCATACCAAAGAACTGATAATTCTGCCCCCAAACCAGCCAAGTAGCAGACACTGATTGCCTAACCCTCTGCCCACCAAAGTGTCCCCTTAATTCTTGGGGAAGTGGAGTCCAGAAATTTCTCCCATCTCCACACTTAGTGCTATGTGGAATAAACTCTTTCTGTTGGAAACCTGGCTGTCTCTGGATGTTGGTTTGGGCTGCAGACAGAAGGACCTGGCTGAGTGGCAAGAAGGGCATTCTGAGCCAGGCAGGCCAAGAAATGGTCAGACTTCGTTTAAGAACAGGGTTTCATTCTGAGAAATGCATTGTTGGGGGATTTTGTTTTTGTGGAAACATCATTGAGTGTTCATACACAAACCTAGATGTACAGGCCACCACACACCTGGGCTATATAGCCTACTGTTCCCAGGCTCCAAAACTGTACAGCATGTCACCACGCTGAATATTGCAGGCAATTGTAACATAATGGTGAGTGTACATGTGTCTAAACATAGAAAAGGCAGTAAAAAACAGTATAACTTACTGGACCATCATTGTATGTGCAGTCCCCAGCTGTAGTCTGCCATTGATCAAAACATTGTTATGCAGCCCACGACTATATGTGTTAAAACTCTTGCTAGCTGTCAGAGGATTTTTAAGAATAATTATAATTTTTAATTATCTAGACTTGAAGAAGAGAATGAATATTGTATTTGCTTATGAATTGCAGGTAATAACCTTGTACTTGTTATTGTGACTTATTTATGAGTATGCTTTAGTTCTTAGTTGCCAAAATTTGTCTCCCTGAGAATCTAAAATAGTCAGGAAAGCCCCTGGCTCAATTATAACACCCTAAGGGAAATAGGCCAGTAAGGAGCAGGGCTCTGCCTTTGAAGTCAATGGCTGCCTGCAAGGCTGGGTAGGAACTGTGATATCACCCAGTCCTGGTCTAGGGTGGGTGTACAAAGTACACAGTCTCAGTTGTTTTTATTTTTGCTTTTTATGTGTCAAAGTCTCATTTTGTCACCCTCAGGTTGAGTGTCATGGTGTCATAGCTGACAGCAATCTCAAATTTTTGTGCTCAGCTATTCCTCTTGCCTCAGCCTCCTGAGTATCTGGGACTACAGGCGCCTGCCACAATGACTGGCTAGTTTTTCTATTTTCAGTAGAGATGGGGATCTTGCTCTTGCTCATGCTGGTCTCCAACTCCTGAGGTCAGGAGATCTACCTGGGCCTCCCAGAGTGAGAAGATTACAGGTGTGAGCCACAGCGCCCAGCCCAGCCTTGCTTGTTGGGACCACAGCTGACACTGGTTTTACCTGGAATGAACTGTTTGGTCAGGGCTGAGAATCTGCCAAAGCGAGGACTCAGAATGTTCATTCATATTTCATTCCTCATTACACATATTTGATCAGGTGGCCATAACCAAGTACCACAGACTGGGTGGCTCAAACCTGCAGTCTCCAACCCCCCCGGCCATAGACCTGTATTGTTAGGAACCAGGCTGCACCAGGAGGTGGGAGGTGAGCAGCAGCCGAGCTGTGAGCTTCATCTGTATTTACAGCTTCTCCATGAGGCTTGCATCGCCCACTACACGAGCTCCTCCTCTGGTCACATCAGCAGTGGCAGGAGAAGCGGGAACCCTACTGTAAACTGTGCAGTGGGGGATCCAGGTTGCACATTTCTTTGGAGAATCTAATGCCCACACCCTCGAGTCCATGGAAAAGTTGTCTTCCATGAAACTGGTCCCAGGTGCCAAAAAGGTTGAGGACAGCAGAAATTTATTTTCTCCCAGTTCCCCACGCTGAAAGTCTAAGATGGAGTTGGTGGTAGGGTCTGTTTCTTCTGAGCCATCTTCTCCTTGTGTCCTCACATGTCTTCCGTCAGTACATGTCTGTGTCCTAATCTGCTTATAAGGGTAACAGTTACTCTGTGTAAGGATCCATCTGAATGGCCTCATTTTCACTTGAGTACCTCCTGTCCCCTAATACAATCACATTCTTAAGGACTGGGGATTAGGGCTTCAACATGTGAATTTGGGGGGTACATAATTCAGCACATAACAATCACCAATCATGTCTCTCCTGGGACAAATGCTTACCTCTTTTCCTGGGACCAACGGTAAGACATTAGGAGATTTGTTAGTTATTTGTTAGCAACCAAAATAATAGTTAACTTATATTGAACATTTACTGCTGACAAGGCACTAGGCTAAGCACTGTAAGTAGATTGGTGATGTTGACTCAAGAGCCCATTACAGTGTTCTTTGTCCACGTTAACAATAAATCAATCTTTTTCTTTTTTCAAGGATTATGCATTAAGAAGGCTCATTGTTAGGAAGAAAATTATCCATCCACGGGTCTCTTGTATTTGTGTATAATTAGTCTTAAAACAGAGGCACTGACTGCTTTTCTCTGGACTATCTTTTCAGGGATATTTGTATAGAGAACTGCTTTGAAATGTAGAGATAATGTATCTTTCAGTAGTAATCAGCTGGCATGATTACTACTTTCTATGTAGTATAAAGGGCTTATGTTCCTTAACCTCAGAGTTCCTCTTGCATGATGCAACCAACAGTATATGCTGATTTTCCCTGGTCCTCTCTGTATTATCTTGTTAAAATTGGGGCTTGAGAAAAGCTGGTGCAAGAAAATGCTTATACTATAGTTACTGCTATAGTATACTAATAAAGTCCTTTGTCTCTGACTCTGGGTTCTTGTATCTTCTACAGCATCCATAAAACTGAAGCAGTTGACTTGTTAGCTTGCAGGCAGGGTAAAACTTAAAACCCTCCACAGTTCTTGGTATTCATTTAATCTGTCCATGTGAGTAGATTGGGGATAACTGGGATAAATTCTTTCCCGGTTAAAATGACCAGACCACTTTTTATGGAACATAAGGTTCTTGTCCACATGCAGAAGATATGAGCCAGATTGTGGGGGAACTGGATTCCTGATGAAAGGTTGGATATTTCTGGTAATTAATAGAAACTCATGGAATGATTCAGAGGAGAGTGAAGGTGTACAGGATAATAAGTCAGGAAGATAAACAGCTGTGTTATTTAGGACAGACTGGAAAGGGAAAAATTAAAAGTATAGGCAGTACGGTCAGGAGAAATTTGTCTTGATATAAAGTGATAAGAAATTAGATTAGAAAGATGAAAAGAAATGATGCAAAGAAAAAAAAACTGGAGACAAAATAATGCATGTTTTTTGGGTTCCTGAGTTCCTCCTCTGACCAGGGAGGTAAGATGTGTAGCTTGGTGATTGACTAGAAGTAGGAGTTGCCCACATATGAGCAATGTAGGAGGGATTGAGGAATAGATACCAAGGCAAGAGACGCTGGCAGGAATAGGGCATGGTAAAGGGCATAATTTTCTGTCCAGATATAAAGACATAAATGAAATGAAATCTCTCTGTGTGAAGTCATGGGGAGAAGCAAATCCTAAGCAGCCAATACAGTCGACTGAGTAACCCAGGGTAAGCAGAAAAGGCAGTAATAGGATAGCTATCAGGATGCTGTGAAGTAGCACCAGTGATGCCATCAGTAGGTCTTACTGTTCTCAGAGAATCGTATAGTCTTTTCTTTTTATTCCACCTTTTATTTAGTTTATTTCAGCTTTTTATTATGAAAGCTCAGTTCCTCTAAAGGTAGTTCTATTCATAGGACAGCTCTTCTTTGACCTCTCATTGGTCCTGATCCCCAAGGGTAAATGCTATGTATCCATTCCCCTTTATATTGGGATCTGACCTTCAAAGAGTCTGACAATTAAGTGCTACCTACCTCATTGCTAAGTATCACCACAGTCACTTTCAGAATACTCATTTTGGATATCTATGTACCAATGCCAGCACTTAGTTACCCTTCAAAGCAATTTTGGAACTCTTTTTCTGACATGGGACATCAGAGCTATGGTCATATTACCCATGATATCCTGAATGTCATCTAAATGTCTTCCTTTCAATATTTCCTTTATCTTCAGATAAAGACATTGAGAGCCAGAACAGGTAAGTAGTGCAGGTGTTCTAATATAGTTATTTGTTTACTGGCTAAAAACTCTCTCACAGACAGTGCCCTGTGAACTGATGCATTGCTGTGATGCAAGAGCCCTGAGTTTTTGGCTAAGATTTTCAGTTAAGACTTTCCTATTTCTGCATCAACATTTACTTGGTCTGCTAGGATTCTCAAAATTGTTGTCTAGCTAACAATTTTAACACACAATTCAGCAAATTTTTACAATGTTCTCATCAGTTCTGCTTGTTACTGGCCACCATGACCTCTCTTCATCAGTGGTGCTTCTCCTCTCAGAAAAACATTTAATCCATTTGTACACTGCCATTTTCTTCATGGCATTATCCCCATAAATTTGGACTAACATGTCTCTGATTTCACTTCCTCTTTTGCCAAATTTAACAGGAAAACTTAATGTTTGTTCATTGCTCTAAATCAAGCTCCAACATTCTCACAAAATCACACAAAAACATGCAACAACAATAATGAACACCACTCAGCAAGACACTGACACACCGAAACAAACTCAACTGTGAGACAGGGATCGACCAAGATCATGAAACCTTATCAAGTTGTTTATACAGTGCTGCCAATGTAAGCACTCAGTGGAGAGTTTGCCAATTTAATTGGCAGACCTTGTAAGCTTGATTCCCAATAGGCCTAATGGACACTGATGCTATAGAATCTTCAGGAACATCTTTATTGGAATCTATAGAGAATTAGAGAGATGAGGATCCTGAAATCCAGATATGGAGAAAAGGTTTGATAATGGCACCAAATGTCCCCACACATCTGATGGGACTGAGTTGTGTTAGTAGCAGAAACAGATTTTGGAATAAGGGCCAGTTTGGGGAGAAAGAGCCGGTAGGGTTTAATGCTTCTGATCTTCCTTTCCACACCATTTCCCCTGTAGTACTTTCATACTTACCATATTATCATCACTATTAAAGCCTCTTATTCTCAATTTGTGCTTGTTAAATGGCCAGTAGTGGTGCCAAAGAATGAACAATGTTCTAAGCTGTGTTTTAAGCTTTCAAGCTGTCAAAAGCATTTTTGGCTCACTTAGTTGTGTTAAACTCCACGGCAACAGGGAGAAAACAGATAAACTGCTATTGCAAATCTCAGAAATTATACTTTTTAAAATAGTAACAAAAGATCCAGGTTATAGAGAGAAACAAAATTAAATAGTACATTCTAAGATCAGTTGTGTCTGGAGTGATTAGCAGTAAATACAAATTACTAGCTATCTCTATCTCCTATATTTTTCACTTTTTGCAAGTATATGTAACTTTGCTCCAAACGATGCCCACACAAATATGAAGGTTTACACTTTCAGCTATGGTGTTATCATAAAGCTGCTTGCTATGCTTGCCATCATGGGTCTTCATCTCTGTGGTTACTTGGAAAGAAAGTTGGGCCTTACAATAGACAGCATAGTCAAATGCCTTTCTTCAACTGATTCGTAAGCTCACCAGAGCTCTTTTTCGAGTTCACTAGGCTTTAAATTCAGTTTTGTAATCAACACATAGAAGGATTTACAATACAGCACTCCCTAAAACACAAATCTAAGGAGAATTCTCACTAGTTCTTTACACTAAAATATGACTCTTTTTTGAAAGGGATAGTCATATTTCTGATTTTGTATTTTTATAAATTGTCTCTCAAAAGAAGAGGGCTTAAATTATTTTGTATTCATATAAATTTAGAGAGTCACATCTTCTAGAGATCGCATTGAATAAATTCAAAGCTTTAAGCCAAAAGTGTTCATATTTATTTTACCGAAGACTACATTTGCAGAAATTTTAACCAAAAGGGACTCATAACCACTATAAAATCATCTGAGGAATAGTGTATATGATTACAAGTATAATTAACATAAAAATTTTAAACTATAAAAGTTACATCAAAAAAGGAACTGGGGAACATAAACTGACTTTTGCGACTTAAAACTAAGGAGACCAGGAACAAAGGAGGCACCTGGAGAAAATCTAGAACTCTTAATTCTACTGACAAGTAGGAGAAGCACACAGAGGGGAACCTCTGGGGGGTGTGTGTGTATACACAGATATATACATATATATATATACACACACACATACATATATACACAAATATATACATATATACACACATTTATATATACATATGCACATATAAACATATCTATATCTATGTAGATATATATATATATATATACAGAGAGAGAGAGAGAGACTTTATATTTAAAGCAGTTTGGAGTTACAGAAACACTGAGTAAAGTGGAGATAGTTCTTATATATCTTTTCTTGATCCCCTCCCAGCCTAGTTTTCTCTATTATTAACATTTTGTATTTGCGTGGTACATTATTGTTAACTAAAGCTCAAGTTTACATAGGGGTCCACTCTTTGTCTTATCATTTTATAGGTTGTCAACAAATGCATAATGATGTGTGTCCACCATTATAGTATCATACAGAATTGTTTCAATGTCCTAAAAATTCTCTGTGTTCCCCTTATTTTTCCCTCCCTTCTTTGTGCCCCCCACCTCCCGGCACTGATCTTTTTACTATCTCTATAGTTTTGCTTTTTCCCAAATGTTGTATTTAGAATCATATAGTATGTAGTGTTTTCACACTGACTTCTTTCACTTAGTAGTACAAATTTAAGATCTTTTCATGTCTTAATAATGCATTTCTTTTTAGTGCTAAATAATGTCCCATTGTATGGATATAACCGTTTGCTTATTCATTTACTATTAAAAGACATCTCAGTTGTTTTCAAATTTGACAATTATGAATAAACTGTTGTAAACATTTGTGTGCCAGTTCTTGTGTGGACATAAATTTTCATTCATTTGGCTAAGTTCCAAGAAGCACAATTGTGCTGGATTGTGTGATAACATGTGTTTAGCTTTATAAGAAAGTGTTAAACTGTTTCCAAAGTGGTGGTACCATTCAGCATTCCCATTAGCAGTGGACGAGAGTTCCTGTTGCTCACGTCCTTGCCAGCATTTTGTGGTGTCCGTGTTTTACATTTTAGCCATTCTAACAGGGTGTAGTGGTGTCTCGTTGTTAGTTTAACTTGCAGTTCCATAGTGACATATGAGTTGAACATCTTTTTGTGTAAAGGTTAAGTCTAGACTCTTTCTTTTTCTTTCTCTTTTTGACATGTAGACATCCAGTTTCTTCAATATCATTTGTTGAAAACATTGTACCTTCTTCATTAAATCATATTTGCTTCTTTGCCAAAGATGACTTAACTACATTTGTGTGGTGTTCCACATTTAGCAGATCTGTGCAAACCTACTCCCAAGGCTGAGGAATAGGCCAAAGGAAGAGACTGACAAGTGTCTCTCAGAAAGAAGCATTTAATAGGGACTTAGGAACAGAAGTTGTGTCTTAGGCAGCCAGTGAGTCCTCTGCAATGTTATTCCCCAGACCCAGGGTTTATATACCATAGGATATTTGCTTAAGGGCAAGATTCCTTGTAGGTGTGTGTTCATGATAACATCAAGGTCATGTTGATAAAGCTCAGCATTTACAGTGGTATGAGAAGGTAGAAACCTTAGAGGCAATCCAGGAAGGGAGGTTAATCAGAAATCAAAGAGGTGGATTGGTGTCTAAAATGGGGTTGGTTTATCTCCACACTCCCTGCCTCTAACCAGCTCTTGCCATCTCACATGCCCTCCTTGTCAGAGATGGTCCCTGAGCCCAAAGGGAGGGTACTTACAGCTTTAGCAGCAGTGGATTAGCCATGGACAAGAGATCTGGCTCAGTGGGATCCCCAAAGAGGGAGATTCACAGGCTTTATTGAATCAACTCTAGTCTTCAAAATACCATGATTTTGGTTTTCTCAGAAGAAGTAGAATAAGAGATACATAACATTAATAATTCAAATAGTAGAAATATAAAGCACACCAAGATTATAATCAAAAGAGAATGTATGTGCCAGAACATCAACAACAAACAAGAGCAAATAATAAAAACTCAAGACTCTGACTAGGCCTAGCATCTAACCACAGGTGCACTGCAGTTTTCTCCTGAAACATGACTTTTTCTCTCTTCAATCTCCCCTGTCTACCAAAGGGAAATCTGCAAAATAAGGGTTAGCCTTATTCTACTTGGTTTGATTATTTGCATAAAGTACAGTAAGAGTAGTGATTTACCATAAAGGCTCTTTCCTCTTTTCTGTTACAACAGGGCTTTGCTCTGTCACCCAGGTAGGAGTATAATGATGTGGTCATGGCTCTCCACAGCTTTGAACTCCTGGGCTCAGGCAATCCTCTTACCTCTGCCTCTAAAGTAGCTAGGACTACAAGTGTGCACCATCATATCTAGTTAACTTTTAAAAATGTTTTTGTAGAGATGGGGTTTTGCTATGTTACCCAGGCTGGTCTCAAAGTTCTGATCTCAAGCTATCTTCCCACCTCAGCCCCTATAACCAAGGTGATAGAACCAGGATTCAAATACTCTCCTGTAGATTAAAGTTGTCCTTTATTACCAAGATTCAGGATCCCAGGAAGACAAAGAGATCTGTTGTCAAAGCCTGCTTTGCTGTAAGAGAACTTTGCAGAGTTCTTATGCCCTTCCCCAGAGTTACTATATTTTAGTTACACATCATAAAAACAACTTTGTCCCTCCTGGCAGGACACTAATCATATGTGATTAAACCCTTTTGTCTCAAGCAGTAGGGCCCTAGCTCTGCATCATTAACCCTCTTATCTCAACAGCAAACAGTAGAGTACCTAACAGTATTGCATCATTCTTAAGCTACCTGGGCTTTTTTTCTTTTTGAGACAGAGTCTCCATATGTTGCCCGCAGTAGAGTGCTGTACTGTCACAGCTCACAGCAACCTCACACTCTTGGATTTAAGTGATTCTCTTGTTTCAGTCTCCCAAGTAGCTGGGACTACAGGCACCCACCACAATGGCCCAGCTTTTCTTGTTGCAGTTGTCATTGTTGTTTAACCGACCTGGGCCAGGCTCAAACCCTTCCAGCCTCCATGTATGTGGCTAGTGCCATAACCGCTGTGCTATGAGTGCCGAGCCAGCCACCCGGTATTATCTTCAGCTCAGGGTCATGATGGCTTTTAGGCACCAGAGCCAGGGGAGGATAGGTGAGATATGACTGTCTGATAACTAGTTAGTCCATTAAATAACTTTTACAGTTCAAAGGGGGTTCTGAAACTGAAGCTATTTCTGTTTTACACTCCTGAAGTGCTAGGATTACAGGCAAACCACAGGAGGTCCATGAAGGCTTTTTTAAAGTTGGCTTTGCTGAAACTTTGTTTTCAGAGAAAATATCAAATTAGAGTTTTAAAAACCTCTAGGTTAGCTAAGTCAAAACTTTTCCATTAAATTGTCTACAGTACATGTATGAATTGGGTGAATTCTTTTCTCAAGGTTCTCAGGACCTTGAGTTCTAAACTTGAGTTCTTGAGCCTGTCAGAAAGTTACATCCTTTTCTTGCCACAGGTCAGGAACCTTGTAAAGGATCCACACACACAAGGTTTCAGGTCAGTCTTTCCAATGGGCTTTTATTGGCTCTATCAGGTCAACCTCAATTCCTCAAATATGTCTGATTTTATCTAAAAGTAGGCTATTCCAGACAAAGCCTTTGTAAAATAACTAACATCTCCAATTGTGTCCTGTTACAAAAAGAAAGATTCTTACTGAACTTACGCAAATAACTATCTTGCCAGAAAATAAGAATACTCACGAGTACTTTCCAAATGTTGCAGAAATCACGTAGAGAGAAAGGTACATTTTGCTCACCAAAGTATACTTTTGTGATTGATTTACCCAATTGCCGTAAGCTATAAATAGTTCAAAAGAAAAATGTTTTTCTCGATTCTTCTTCAATCTGATTAGCAGCCCTCCAAGCCGGAGGCTGTCTGTTCACCTTCGCACTAACCCACAAACCCAGAGGCTCTTGGCAGTTAGGTGAGAGCTGTTTATCAAGCATTAACCAGCAGCTTGTCCCACAGTTCCAGAGCCGGTCCTAAGGGAAAGGCTGCTCGCTGCTCAAGGGTGTCTTTTCCTTTCACTCTCTAGGTCAAGGGGTCCTCAAACTTTTTAAACAGGGGCCAGTTCACTGTCCCTCAGACCGTTGGAGGGCCGGACTGTGGGCC
>NW_003852515.1:1138874-1143282 GCF_000181295.1 Otolemur garnettii | reverse complement strand
GGTTCCATTCATTCTATCCAATTATTGCTCAATAGGTGAATTTACATCCCTTCTTTTTAGAAGAACTTGGCAGGGGAAACATTCTTCAGTCAGATTCAATGTCAATTCCCATAAAACATGCAGGTAAAAGAGACACTATTATTCTATATAAAACCTGTTTAAAACTTTCATAATTCTATTAACCCTGACATTTTTATCTTCTAGTTCCAATAACTTCCCTTCTCCACCCTCAATGATTTTACCCTGTCTTATAGAAAAAGCTTTGGCCTCCCAGGAGGGGGTGAACCTAAAGACCTGGGCCATTTTGTCATTCTTTATCTTGACTAATCTATCTATCTATTGCCACAGGCAATTTTTGGCCAGCATTCTCAACTGTGATCTTTGTCTTCTGATTTTTAAAAATTTGTCCAAGCTGGGGTAAATACAGCAAACTGCTTTGGGCCTTTTAGTTCTGGAGAACCAGCAGGAGCTCCCTTTGGTCCACTCAATATTCAGTAAAGTTGTCACACCTATGAAGCATATTGCAAGTACAAGTTGGATCTATCCAAGAGCATAAATGTCTTACTCCTGTAATTGGGTAAATGAGGTGAAGGCTATATTGTTTAGTAGGATGTAAGTATTCCAATTTGTACAAATAATCAACACATTGAATCCCATAATGGCATAAATGTACCTATGATAAATGTATGAATGACTTAATAATAAAAAAAAAGAACTTTGTTTTAACACTATCAATTTACTTTTTATTCAATCCATTTTATAATAACCATCTAAAGATTTTCATTCTTCTGGGACAGATCAACAACTCTCCCCTTCCTTCTCTAAACAATGGCAGTTTAATCAAAAAGTAAACAAAAAAATTTATTATTTTTTATTAATACTCTATGAAAATTTCAAAGGGGGAGCTTACAGGTTATAGGTGGGTTTAAAGATTCCTTAGGTGACAATTGGCTGAAAGAGTTAGGCTTAATTTAAAAGGCCCGGAGTCAGTAAAATGGAAGGCTGCGTTAAGTTCAGGGTCTGTTAATCAGAGACCAACTACAGGACAAATGCCCAGACTCAAGTGGTCTGTTGTATATATTAAGGACTTGTAGGTGTGTCTTGCATAGCCTTAGGTATGTTAATAAGTCACAAAGGGTGCCTCTTTAACAAGGCGGGAGGTCAGATTGCTCATGCCTGTAATCCTAGCCCTCAGGGAGGCCTAAACTGGAGGATCACTTGAGCTCAGAAGTTCAAGACTTGCCTGAGCAAATGGGGACCCCTGGGATTGTGGCCAGCACCTATAGTTTTATTGCCAAGGCACTCCAGCCCCAGTGCAAGAGTGAGACTCTGTTTCAAAAAAAAAAGAAAAGTAGAAGAAGGAAAGAAGAAAAAGAAGATAGGAGGACATGATGAGCATCTCCGATCTCCTTCTTTATTGGTAGCAACTCAGTTTTAGGACATCCCCTTGGTCAAGACAGGGTCCAGTCAGTCAGCTGCTGAGGGGTGGCCTTAAGATTTTATTTTAGTTCACAAAATAATCTCTGGTCCCACCCAAAGCCAAAGAGATGGAGTTATGCAACACAAAAGAGCAAAGTTTAAATGTGGGAGGTTTCTGTGCACTTATTACTTTGGGGTTCCATAAAGAAAAACAGAGGTTCTCCCCAAAAAGAAGAGTCTTGGGCACCTTTTCTTTTTTCCTTAAGGAATCTCAGGCTGTTGATTTTTTTTTTAGGTCCTCTCATGTGGAATTGAGGGTGACAAGAAAAAGGAGGGACAGACAAAAGTCTATGGAGAAATAGAAGTCAGTTGACTGAACTGTTTTTCAGAAAGAGAACCTTAAAATATTTCATATATACCCTAAATACCACTTTTGATTAAGTCAACTTTTGACTATAGAGCTCTTCAAAAAAATCTCCTTTTTCTCATTGCAATTCCATTTCACTTTTGCTTCTGCTGCAAGCTGAAGCAAATACCTGCTCCATTACTACCAGGTTAGAACCAAACACCTGGTTCCATTACTAATCAGGCAGCCCACAGTGGTGGCCACCTCTGTAACGGCCGCTTGCTGCCCTTCCTTACTGTGGTGTGATAGATGGCCCTCAGTAACAAATTGCTCTAAACCCACTTGTGTTTCTGTGGTTTCCTCATAGTCAGAAGCATCCAAAAGGTGAGCCACACAACTCATAGAAATGGCACTTTCTGAGATTTCCCCTAGAGAGATGTTTCATTCCCTCTCCCCAATCCAACTCCTGGATTGCTCACCAAATGTTCTGCAGTGAGTATCTATATGCAAATGTTCTGCAGTGAACAAGTATATGCAAATGTCCCACAGTGAACAGGTGCATGCAAATATTCTACAGTGAACAAGTATATGCAAACGTCCCACAGTGAGCAGGTGTATGCAAATGTCCTTCAGTGAGCAGGTACATGCAAATGTCCTGCAGTGAGCAGGTACATGCAAACCTACCCCCCAAAGCCAAGGGAGTGGAAAGACTGAAGAAAGAGTCTGACAAATTCAGTTTCCCAGAAAGAAACTTTTAATAGGGACTTAGGAAGAGAGGGTATGTTTCAGGTGGCCAAGAAATTATAGATCCACACGGTTACACCTCAAACCCAGGATAGAGAATTTGCCTAAGGGTAGGATTTATGTGATTCCCAGAACTGAGATTAATAGACGTCAATATGGTGGACTACCATCTAAGAGGGACTTGCTTTAGCCTCCACTGTAGGTCTATTTCTGGACCTTCTGTTTTGTTTCACTGATCTATTTGTCTTCTTTCACCAGTATCACACTATTTTCATAACTATAGCTTTATGGCAAATCTTGAGGTCAGGTAGACAATTTTCATTAAATAGCTTGCTGAAATTTTGATTGAGATTGTATTGAGTCTATAGATCAAGTTTGGTAAAATTTAGATCTTGACAATATCAAGTCTTCCTATCCATGTACCCAGAATATCTCTCCATTTACTTAGATCTTTTACTTTATCAGAGCTTTGTTGTTTTCTTTATATAGATGTCTATCTTTTTTGTTTGATGCTAATGTAAATAGTATTGCATTCTGAATTTCAAATTTTATTTCAGTGTTATTGATCTTTTCAAAGAACCAGCTTTTGGTTTTGCCAATTTTCTCTACTAATTTCTGTTTTCTATTTCATGATTTCTGCTCCAATTTTTATTTTTTTTTTTCTATTTACTTTGGATTTAATTTTCCCTTCCTTTTCTAGTTTCCTAAAGTAGAAATTTAGGTTACTAATTTAATATCTTTCTTCTTTTTTAAACTATACACAGAGTGCTATACATTTGTCTCTGAGCACTCCTTTCTCTGCATCCCACAAATTTTGATAAGTTATATTTTTATTTAGCTTAAAATATTTTTAAATTTCTCTTGAGACTTCTTTGATCTATGTGTTGTTCATAAATTGTTTTAATCTCCAAATATACAGAAATTTTCCAGCTACCTTTCTGTTATTGATTTGTAGAATAGTTCTGTTGTGATCCTCAGCATACTTTATATGATTTATAGTCTTATAAATTTGTTAAGATGTGTTTTATGGCCCAGAATGGGCTCTATCTTGGATAAATGTTTCACATAAGCTTGAAAAGAATGTGTATTCTGCTGTTACTGGATGAAGTGTTCTGTAAATGTCAATTAGATCCAGTTGACTGATGGAGCTATTGAGATCAACTGTGTCCTTACTGATTTTCTGCCTGCCAGATCTGTCCATTTCTGGTGAAGTGTGTTGGTTTCCAACTATAGAAGTTGATTTGTCTATTTCTACTTGCAGTTTTTGACTCATGTCTTTTGACACTCTTTTGTTTGGTGCATATTCATTAAAGATGATTGAATGTTCTTGGGGAACTGACCCCTCTATAATTATGTAATTCCCATATTTATTTTTGATAATTTTCCTTGTTCCAATGTCTTCTTTTTCGAAACTGAAAGTATCTACTTTAGCTTTATTTTGATTATTGTCACCTTGATATATCTTTCTCCATTCCTTTATTTTTAATCATTTTTTATGTAAGGTGGATTTCTTATATACGACATACAGTTGACCTTGCTTTTGTATCCATCTGGCAGTCTCTGTTTTTTAACTGGTATACTTAGACCTCTATCAATTGTTGATGCATTTGAATTTAAATCTACTACATTTGTTACAGTTTGCTATTCATTATCCTGAGGTTTTCTTTTCTTTTTTCTTTTGTCTACTTATTTGTTTTTTGTATTTCACTTTTTTTCTGTATACTCTGGTTTTAATTTGGCATTTTATAAGCTTCCATTTTCTCTCCATTATTAGATCAGTTGAGAATAATAAAAATAGAAGTTTTATATTACCTTAAATCTTCTCTAATGCTCTTCTTTTCTTTATATCCAAGCTTCAGGCAAACAATTTTCCTTGACTCTCTAGAACTTTTTTTTTTT
>NW_003852515.1:1137766-1138758 GCF_000181295.1 Otolemur garnettii | reverse complement strand
TCTGAGAAAGTTTTTTGTTCTCCTTTATCTTTGAAGAATAATTTTTCAGGATATAGAATTCTAGGTTGATTTTATTTCCTTTCAACACTTAAAATATCTCATTTCACTTCTTGTTTGCATGTTTCCTAAAGAGAAGTCTGATGTTTCTTGCTCCTCTATAAGTAAGGGTTTTTTTCTCTTTCAATTCTTTCAAAATTATCTTTCGTTGTTTTCATTTCTTAGGTTGTATACAGCTTGAATCTATCTATCTGCAGATTATTTTGTACTTATACTGCTTGATGTTCTTTGAGATTCCAGATCTGTGGTTTCATGTTTGTTACCAGTTTTGGAAAATGTCAGCCATTATTACTTCAAACATTCCCTCTGATTCCTTTGCTTTTCTTCAGAAATATATCATTATACATACTAAACCTCTTGTATTTATCTCATTTTTTTGAATATTCTGTTCTATATATTTTACTATTTTTATTCTTTGCATTTTGGTTTTGGAAGTTTCCATTGACATTTCTTTGCTTGGCCGTGTCCAGCCTGCTGAAGGAATCATCAAAGGCATTCTTCATTTTTGTTAAGGGAAGGCCTTGTTAAGAACAGAATGCTCTGGGTTTATTTCCAAGTGGCTATTTTTCCCTCTTCATGCCAGAAACACAAGGGAATTTTTCTCAAATCTTCACTAAATCTTCAATATTAGAACTTGGTAGGACTTCTGAAAGTAAAACTCAGCAAAGTATGTGGCTTCTTAAGACTGGGCCCTGTAGGGTTTTTAACTTTCAATCTGTGCCTACTAATCATCTAGCAATTCATCAATTACAGGTTAAATTTTCTCACTGTGGCATTGGTTTTGGTGATGTTTTCTAATCTCAGGCTTCTGCTCTGGTAAGTTGTGATTCTCTCAGCCTATCTATTTCATTAATTTTGAGGAAGTGATTTGTCCTGTGACCTCAGTTTCCTCGTAAATCTAAGAAGAGTTATTCATTTTCAGTTTATTCAACTTT
>NW_003852515.1:1116358-1137734 GCF_000181295.1 Otolemur garnettii | reverse complement strand
TTTTTGAGACAGAGCCTCAAGCTGTCACCCTGGGTAAAGTGCCCTGGCATCACAGTTCACAGCAACCTCCAACTCCTGGGCTATAGCTATTCTCCTGCCTCTGCCTCCCAAGTAGCTGGGACTACAGGTGCCCACCACAATGCCCGGCTATTTTTTTGGTTGCAGCAGTCGTTGTTTGGCAGGCCTGGGCTGGATTCGAACTCGCAACCTCAGGTGTCCGTGGCTGGCGCCTTAGCTGCTTGAGCCACAGGCACTGAGCCCAACTTTTTTCTTGTTATGAGGACTGAAGTTGTGACTTTAAAGACCCTTACATAATGGGCTGGAAACCGGAAGTCCAATCTTCCATTTGTTTTGAAAAAATACTTCTTATGAGGTCATCTAAAGCTAGTTACTGCATGAAGACACATAAATAATGTCCCAAACTGGGTAATAGCTTGTCAATACTTTAAGCCAATGTTTAAAAAAATCTTTGTTCAGCATTTTTATTTTTTAGAGATAGCAGCAGTGATGAATATTTTTCTCATGAGAATTTTCTTCTTGAGTAATAATGAAACCAATTTATGTTTGCTTAGGTACATAAGGAGACCTGAGTTAAGTGGCACAATATACCTGATTTATTGCAAGAATGTTTTAGCATGACTTATATATTATAAAGCAATTTTAAGATTATGTTACATCTTGTTTCTCATTGCACTTAAACTTCAAATTCTTACTTTGTCTATAAGGCTGTATATTCCCTTGTTCTTATCAATTTTTACACCCCCATCTCTATCTAGTATGACTCTCCTCTTTTCTCACGCTGTTCCAGCTAAATAGGCCAAGCTCATTCTCAACTTAAGGTCTTGTACTTACTATCTCTGTCTGTAGTGTTCACACTCCAGGTATTTTGTGTCTGGCATCTCCCCAGGGAAGTCTTCCCTGCCTGTACTACCTGAAATTCTTCATAGCAGTATTAATCCTTGCTTCCCTTCCAGGTCAGACTCCACCATATTACCTTCCTTTACTCTCTTCATAGTCCATAATACTATTGAGATTCTTTTTTCCCTTAATTTCCTTGTTAATTTTGTGCCTCACCCACATACGGCAAAAAACCATGAACAGCCTGAACAGTATTTCTTCTAAATGAGCTCTATAGGCACTTTTGTGGACTTCATTTTCAGATACACATTCAAGAGACAGAGAATAGCAAACTTATCCAACACCACCCTTCCTATAAAACTCATTCCATAGTCCAGTGAGACTAAGGCAGGGAACATCTATGTTCCATTTTGAATTATAAAATATCTTCTCCCTAGAAGATCAGATGGATGAAACTGTGCAGTCACTTGCCTTCCCAGTATCTATCCCCTTTTCTTCTATACCAACGTAACTCTGCTTTGATCAGGGAGATAATGTGTTCCATCAAGAGAGAATGGATGATGACCAGTGGACGGCCAGTGGGAAAATCCAATTTTGTACTTTTCCAGCTTCTTTGCAACCAAAGGTAATTAAATGACATAGTTCTGACTAAATAATTTTGCACAATAATCAGTTGATGTTTCTAGGACAGTATTTATATTTCATTTAGAGGAAAAATACCCAGATGGCATTGTTTCTCCTCACACACTCTTTTTTTCCACCTTGTTGCAGCTGCAGCAACTTTTTCATATCAATGAAGTAACAAATATGAGGTCAAAATTCTGCTCACTAATAGTGATGGAGAGATAGGTAGAAAATGCCTGGGTCTCTCACCCACCTACTTTCTGCAGATGCCTTTCAACTTATAGGAAGGTTACATCCTGATAAACCTATTATAATCTGAAAACATCATAAGCCAACAATGTGTTTAATACCTATTGAACATCATAGATTTGCCTAGCTACCTTAAACATGCTTAGAACACTTACATAAGCCTATAGTTGGGCAAAATTCATCTAACACAAAGCCTATTTTGTAAGAACTTGTTGAATATCTCATGTAACATACTGAATACCATACTGAAAGTTAAAAACAGATGGTTGTATAGGTACCCAAAGTATAGTTTCTATTGAATGCATATAACTTTCACACCATGTTTAAGTGGAAAGTTGTTAAGATGAACCATCATAAGTTAAGGATCGTTTTTATAGGTAAGGTATTCTTTCAAGTGTAGCTGCATATATTCATGGTAATGTATGATTCTTGAAAACAAGAGTGCTACAGGTGAGGACTCAGTCATGCCAGGCAGGAAAGTGGGTGACCAAATATTTGCCCAAACTGTCACCTGCTGATTCTTGACACTTAGACTCTTCCAGCGAAAGCTAAAGTGTTAAGGGAAATGTTAGGGAAATGCAGGGCTGGTGAGTACTCTGAAGAATGTTATCTTAGTCTATTTGTGTCACTCTAAAGAACTACACAAGGCTGGGTCACTTATAAAGAAAAGAGCTTTACTTGGCTCAAGGTTTTGCAGGCAGAAGCAAGGAACCAGCATCTGCATTTGTGAGGGACTCAGACTGCTTCCACTCATGGTGGAAGTGGATGGGGAGTTGGTGTGTGCAGAGATCACATGACCAGAGAGGAAACAAGAGAGAGATGAAGGTGGGGACCAGGCTTTTATTAACAGTCAGCACTTGGGGAAGTAATAGAGTGAGAATGAACTTACTACCTCAAAGAGGGCACAGAGCCACTCATGAGGGATCTTCCCCCATGACCCAGACATCTTCCATTAGGGTCCACCACTCACAATGGAGGTCAAAGTTCAGCATGAGGCTTAGGGGAGTCAAATATCCAATATCCAAACTATAGCAAATGGTAGATAGTCCTTTATCTGATCCTTCAAATCAGGAGAAGAAGGAGGAGGAGAAGGAGAAAGTTAGCACCATTGTTTTTTGAGTGCTTCTTATTTGCTAGTCACTGTTCTTAGTATGTTCAATGTATTATCTCATTTTAATCCTTCTCACAATAACCTCATAATACAGGTACTATGATTATCATCTTCATTTTCTAGACAAAGGCATGGAATTTCAACTATATCTGGTGTAAAATACTTCTTTCTGAAAAAGAAGGTCTGAAGTAATATTTGATCACCACTTTCCTGCCCAGCATGACTGGGTCCTCACCCACCATCATTCCATATGCTCTGTTCAGTCATTTTCCACATTTCATGACTCTATCTAACCAGTAGCACTCTTGTTTTTAAGAATCATACATTATCAACTATGAATATATGCAGCTACAAGTAAAAGAATACCTTACCTGTGCAGATGATCTTTAACTTAATGATGGTCTGTTTTTATTGACTTAGTGCATGGAGTATACATAAAATCATATAAATTGTGAATTAATTATTAATTATCAATTAATTATTGTCAGAAATACTATTTTCTAAGTAAATCCTGAGGTTTAACTTAGAAATCAGCTTAAAAAGTAAGAATTTGCCTTGAGAGAGAGCTAAAGTTGGCAAGCTAGTGTGTTCAGTTGTTGACTAAGAAGGTAATTGCTTATCTGATTATTGGTATCCAGTGAGCATACTGATCACTGCCAAGGTTGAACAAGCAGACTTTAATGGTTTATCAACATTTTAGAAAAGTGAGTCTCTGGAGAGAGTGATTTATCTTTCTGGTATTCTGTGATCCTTGAATGTGCCCAAAGTCCAATTTGCCTTACTTGCCTGATTCTTTGTCATCAGACACCTCTCGAACTGTAGCATGTAGACTGGCCCCCATTCTGCAAATGATGAATGTCAATATTGCTCAAAATTTACTTCAGCTTGTTTTCAGAAAGAAATATTTTACATTAGATGCAGTTGAACTCTCATGTCTTTGTCTATGAAGTGAAGATGATAATAGTAAAACCTGTATTATGAGGTTATTATGGGAAGGAATAAAATGAGATAATACATTGAACATATTAAGAACAGTAACTAGCAAATAAGAAGCACTAAAAAAAAATGGTGCCAATTTTCTCCTTCTCCTCCTCCTCCTTCTCCTATTTTTACCTCTTCAGACATTACTGGTATTCTGAAATTGGTCTGTATCTTTCATATATACAGAGGATGCCAAAAAAAAATGCATACAAATTTTAAGAAAGGAAAAACTGTATTAAAATTATAATACTCAGTATATACCAATTACAAAAGATAATTGCAGGAGTCAAGCATGAATATTACAAATTTAATGCAGTTTCCACCTTTCTTAAAATATGTATACCCTTTTGGCACCATGTATATATGCATACTATACATAGAGTACATTATGCCATATATAACAGTATAGTATTGATTTTCTCTTTTTAAAATTAATATAAATTACACTATACTATTCAAATCATTCTGCCTCATGCCAGCCTGTGTTAGTTGTCAATGTATCTGTATTAATACACTTAGCTCAAATTAATTCATTTTATTGCCATATGTATATCACATTGTAAAATACTTCCCAGCCATATGGATACATTCTCTTATTAATGGATATTTAGGCTGCCTAAGCCTTTTCTGTTGCAAAGGATGCTTTAGAAATGTACTGGAATATGTTTCCTTCTCTACAAATGTTGGAGATTCTCTTGGAGTAACTAGAAATGGAGTTTCTGGGTCATGTGGCTTGTGGGGTAATTTTTACTTTACCTGATGATACCAGAGTGTATTGTGTCATGGTTGTACATAATTACACACCTACTAGTGGTGATGAAGGTTTCCATTTCTCTACCCATACCTGGCAAAGTCACACACTTTAAGTCTTGCCAGTCTAGATAGAGTGAGATACGTTTGCATTTCTTTTCTTTTCTTTTTTTTTTCTTTGCAGTTTTTGGCCAGGGCCAGGTTTGAACCTGCCACCTCCAGTATATGGGGCCTGTGCCCTACTCCTTTGAGCCACAGGCTCCACCCTGTTTACATTTCTTTGATTACAAGTAAGGCTATAGATCCATTTGTGTGTATTTGCTGTTAGTATTTCTTTTGCGAGTTGTCTGCTTATATTCTTTTCTTATTTTTCTTTGACTTGTTCATCTTTTTAATTGACCCTAGGTATGTATTCTTTGTTGCTTAGGATCATTGTAAAAATATATTCCCAATCTGGAGGTTGAGCTTTCAAACTTCTTTATATCTTTATCGTATAACAGTTTCTCCAGTGAAGTCAAACTTGTCAATCTTTCCTCCATACTTTGCATTTTTATGTCTTCATGAAGACCTCATTCTTACCCAGGTGTCCCGTTTTCTCTGATGTTGGTCTAAGTTTTAGGTTTGGTTTGTCAGCCTTGCCCAGTCTGTATTGCTGACACTCTATTGAGGGTTGTTGTAGCTGTTGTTGTTGTCTCTCTGTAGCATCAACAACAGAATGTGCAGAGAGGTAGAGAAGATAATTTCATTGCAGAGCAATCTCCTCTCCCCACTGGTGCAGGTTAGGAGACTCTTGGCAACACGAGGCAATTAGTTGGTGATGGGTGACTTTAATGATCCACAGGATAGGGGTTGGAAAAATAGGGCACAGAGCAAAAAGAGAGGGATTGGAAGCTTTCTCCCAGAATGGCTACAGGACGTGTCCATGGATAAATAAAAACCAAATGACTAAAGCTCCCTAGCCTCAGAGGAAATTGAACACAAAATCTTCACCAAAAGGGCAACACAATCAGAAACTCAGCAAATTTGTTCTGCTTCTAACTAGATGGTCCTAACCAAGATATTTCCATCTGTCCTCCTTGTCCTTATCCTTAAACAAATCTCTTCAACCCTGGGCACCTATTACGCTCCACAAGATTAAAAGGCTACTGGGCTCTGTGGTCCTCATCTGCACAGAAATTCTGCCTTGGTTGCTGTTTGTTTTGATGAAGCAGTGATTTGAATTATGGGACAGGAGAAAGGTCACAGGCAACCCTCAGGAATGTGAAGGAAAGAAGAAATTCTGAATCAAAGTTGCTCACAATTGCATATTTTTAATTTCACTATCCATTGCAGAATGTTGTATTAGCTATTGCCAAAGGACATTTTCCCTTGACCCTTTTTGTCTGTCCTTTACCCACTTCAGCTATTAGCTGAGCAGAAATACTTACTTATTTCCAGAGGAAAACTGAAATACCTTGGTCAAGGTGTGGACCTTTTCTGTCCAGGAAGTAATTTGTGCGTACGGCAGAGCAGGCTGACCCCACAAGCAGAGTGCAGATCTCGACGGCCCAGGGCCAAGCAATATACAAGCTGAGAATCCCATATTTGACAGCATGAGGTTCCAGTTGCCAAAGGCACCAAACCGTTTAGCAATGAACCCATTATATCTCTGAACTTCTCAGAGTCAGGACAAGACTTAAGATGAGCAGAAATGCTGAAGACACCTCGTGGGACCATTTTAAAGGGGGGTGATCATGAGCACAGTGCAGCACCTATTCAAGAAAAAGAGTGTCTGAGTGGCCTATGAACTGAAATCTAAAAGGAGTCTGATTTTCCAAGCCAGAGAGTTAGAGAAGAGTGAAGTAATATGAGCAAGACAGCAGGTGAGGCCTTACCATGTGGAGGTTTTGTTCTTTATTTTCCCTTTGTCCTTCTCCCAATTTCCAGAGATGACTCCAGGTTTATAACTCCATTCAGATAGGGTGGGATAGAAAAATCAAGATTGCCTAACAAACATGCTTTTTCTTGGCTTGTATTTCCCAAAGCCTAAGCTCAAAGGAAGAAAGGATTCATGCATGTAAGAGAAGAGTTTGGAGAAGTAGAAATGAGTGTAGAAATGAGTAGAAGTGAGTAGAAATGACCCCTGATAGAATACATTGAAGTTGAGGAAGAGAGAGGAAGAGACATCTGAGGGTCCACAGAGTGGAGGGCCCTGGACTCTGTTTATCATCACCTTTTCTAGTAAGATGGCTCAACTCTGGAGCGGATGCTGAATGGCATGTCCAGAGAGATGGTCCCTGGCATCCAAGAGGGTGTGAAAGCAGCAGGAGGATGGTGCTGTCAGGAGCAACATCAGTAGGCTGATGGCCCTTGACCAGGGCATCCCCTCACCCCACTGTGGTGCTACTTTAACATCTAGTACCATGGCAGAACCCCAAAGGAAGGAAACATTAGGAATGCCTGGGATGGAGTCAGAAATTAAGTCACATGAATGAAATTGTGATAGTTCTGTTTCTCTATTTTCATTGAATTTTATACCCATCAATCTGTCCCTTCTCAGTCAATCCTTGCAATTCCCCAACACCCCACAGAGGCGGCTATTATTCTGGTTTCTAATGCTGTAAGTTATTGTTGACTTTTTCAGATTTTCTTACTAAATGGCATCACATTGTCTGTTCTCTTTCATGCATGGCATCTTTTTCACAAAATGTTTTTACATTTCAACCATGTTGCTACATGTATCAGAACTTTGTGGTTCTCATGATCATTAATGTTGTTTCCAGTTTGGGGCTTTAATGAAGATTCATGGACATGTCTTTTACTAAGAAATTACAATCATTATTATTATTATTATTATTACTATTTTGATACAGAGTCTCACTATGTTGCCCTTAGTAGAGTGCCATAGCATCACAGCTCACAGCAACCTCAAACTCTTTGGCTCAAGAGATCCTCTTGCTTCCGGCTCCACAAAACCTGGCTATTTTCTTTTTGAGATGGAGTCTCGCTCTGGCTCATGTTGTTCTCAAACTCCTGAGCTCAAGCAATCCATCTGCCTCTGTCTCCCAGCAAGAAAATATAATTCTAAATATGTCATACATTTTAAAAGAAACCACTGTGAGTAAAGAAAAAGGAAAATACTTGGAATAGAATTGCACCAAAAGTATTAAATATTAAAGTTTGTGGGGATGCAATAAAAATAGTGCTTTGCAGGAAATTGGTAACCTTATATGCTATCATTTATCATATATAGTTATAAAGGAAGATTGTGAGCTAAAAAATTAATGAGTTAGTCTACTTGCATCTTGTATTGAAAAAAAAAGAAAAGTAAATTAAAAATTATCAATTGGCCAAAAGCTTCATCTATAGAGAACTCAAATTAAGCAACAAGAAAAGAGCCAACAATCCCTTAGGCAAGTGAGATGAATGGAACCTCCTCTGATGTAGACAGACGAATGGCTAACAGACATAGGAAAAAATGCTCATTATCAGTAATTATCACAGAAATGCAAATCAAAACCACCCCGAGATCTCACCTAACTCCAGTGAGAATGGCCCCCATCACAAAGTCTCAAAGCTGCAGATGCTGGCGTGGATGTGGAGAGAAGGGAACACTTTTACACTGCTGGTGAGACTGCAAACTAATACAACCTTTGTGGAAGGCAGTATGGAGAATCCTCAAAGAACTCAAGCTAGACCTCCCATTTGATCCTGCAATCCCATTACTGGGCATCTATTCAGAAGAAAAAAAAATCATTTTGTCATAAGGACATTTTCACTAGACTATTTATTGCAGCTCAATTTACAATCACCAAAATGTGGGAACATCCTAAATGCCCATCAATCCAGGAATGAATTAACAAGCTGTGGTATATGTATACCATGGAATATTATTCAGCTACTAAAAAATATGGTGACTTTACATCTTTTGTATTAGCCTGATGGAATTGAAACACGTTCATTTTAGTAAAGCATCATAAGAATGGAGAAGCAAGAATCCAGTGTACTCTACTCTTATATGGGAACAACTGATGCTCGTACATGGAAAGGGGAAGGGGAGAGCACAGCGAGGGAAGGAGGGAGGGGTGGGGGTCACGGTGTGTGGCACACCTCTTGGGGGCAAGACACAATTTTAAGAGGGACTTCACCTAACAAATGCAAACAATGTAACCCGGTTCTTTGGACCCTCAATGATCTCCCAACAATTAAAAAAAAAAAATTAAGGAATTAGGGACCTAGCACCTGCAATGAGGGAGTTAACAAGTAACTTATTCTTTGGCTATATAGCTATAAACCTGTACAAAATATACAGAGCAACCATCTGGGGGCAGTGGGCAATAGGCAATCCAAGGTTATGGTCTTTGAAATGAAATGCACAAGGTGAGCTCAACACTCATCCTAGCTTCTTGGCCAGGGCACTTTCCAAACTGCAGCTCAGTGCAGTGGATCCCAAATAGAAAGTCATAGTATCAGGGCAGAAGGAGCCACCGAAACCAGTGCTGCTAATGGAGCCAGAGTCTGTGGGGCAGGCTCCTGGAAGATGTGGATTCCACAGATAAAGAATGTCAGACATTTGCACTGGAATCCCCTGGAAACTTTGGGTAGACACTAAGGGGAGTCTGAGCAGGATGGGTAGGGAATAGCTACCACAGTCCTGTGAGGGGATCAGGATCCCAGTGGGAGCACAGTTTGGGAGACATTAGAATTCCGAGCTGATTTTGAATGTTTTTTAGCCAGCATTGTAATTTTGTACAGATAATACTAGTTAGGGTTTACCTGAATATCCCATTTTATGGTCTACCATTCTTTCATTCCAGACTGTCCCTCTAAAATCCTTTTGCTTCTTTTTGAAGGAAATAATTTTAAAGTTCTTTTGAACTAAGTCTCTGGGTAGCAGACTCTCCCATTTTCTAAATTTATAAATTATTTATGTTACTTTTATTCCTGAAAAAAAGCTTTTAGAATGGTGGATTCTAGGTTGAATTATTTTCTTTATGCACTTTGTAATTGTTAACAGGAAAAGGCCCAAACTCTGTAAAATAATTTAAAGAGGTTTATCTGTCCCAGGTGTGTGTGACTGGCCCCGAGCACATGGCTCAAGAGGTCCTGAGAAAATGTGTCCTTGGTAGCTGGGATACAGTTTGATTTTATATATGCATGGATACAGAAATTACTTGTAAAATCCTAAGTCGATATATGGAGAACGTACATCGGTTTGCCCTAAAAAAGTGGCACATCTCAAAGTGGGGGCTTACAGGGCATAGGTGGGTTTAAGGATTCTTTGATTTGTAATTGTGAGACAGGGAACTGGCAGGTGCTCATGCTTTGGGGATGGCATTGCTGCAGATGATAACTTGGTCCTTTCCTTGGGTATTACTGCAGCAGCACCTGAGTTAGGAAGTCTCAAGACAAAGTTTCAAATTGCGCTGGTCAAAACAGGATGGAGGCAGGATGCGTTCCTGCTGGTTAGGGTGGAGGAACACCACCCTTCCCTGAGTATTGTTTCCCTTGTTTGGCCCATTGCTGAGCTAGAAAGGCAATGGGAAGCAGGGAGTACTCGCCTCTGCTCTCCGTGAAGCAAACTTTCTATAGTTCCTGAGTAAACCTCACTTTCACTTTGTACTGTTGGGTGGCTCCTAAGTTCTTTCTTGTGTTGAAGCCAAAGACCCACTTGGACTTGAAGTGGTTCCCAGCACTGGGAGTCACTTTCGGTGTTGTCTTGTTAAAGAAATGAAGCTTTGTCTAAAGGTTTGGAATGTTTTAACTGAAAATAAGGATGTCTGTTAATCAGACACAACCCACCAGACATGTACGAAAACTCAAGTGCCCTGTTAAGTATAGGCGTGATGTAACTTTGTCTTGCAGAGCCTTGGATCTGTTAATGAGTTCCAAAGAATTATCTCCAAGAAGGGAGGCAGATCTGACCAGGAACTCAGAGCATTTCTGGAGTCTCCTTGGCTAAGAGGGGATCCCTTCAGCCAGTTGGAGGGCTTAGTTTACATAAATATTCTCATTTTAGTTCACATAAATATTCTTCCATTATATTTTTAGCTTTCATTTTTGCTGTTAAGAAATATGCTCATATTTCACCATAATCTATCCCTAGGGATTTTTTTTTTTTTTTATTGAGACAGAGTTTCACTTTGTCATCCTTGGTTGAGTGCTGTGGTTTCATACGGTAGCTCACAGCAACCTCAAACTATTGGGCTCAAGCAAGTCTCTTGCCTCAGCCTCCCACATAGCTGGGACTACAGGCACCTGCCACAACACCCAGCTATTTGTTGTTGTTGTTGTTTGTTTGTTTAGCAGGCCCAGGCTGGGTTTGAACCCACCAGGCCCAGAGCATGTGGCCTGTGCCCTAACCACTGAGAGACAGGCGCCCAAGACCTCTTTGCCTTGGTGTTTTGTAGTTCCTTTGCCATGAGTCTAAGCATGGACTTTTTTTGGTATGCTGCTTGAGATATACCATGCTCCCTGAGTCTTCCTGGATTCATGTGGTCTCGCCTTTTACATTTGCACAATTCTCAGTTGTTGAATGTTAAAATATTTTCTTTCCAAAATTTTCTCCATTTTTTATCCTCTGGAGACACCAATCATTCCTATGTTAGACTTTCTTCTCCAACCCTCCTTTTCTCTTAACCTCTCTTTCGTATTTTCTAGCTTATCTCTTTTAACTAAATGCTGGTTAGATTCTTCTGACAATTTGATGCTGAATACATCCATTGTGTTTTATTTACAACAATAATTTTATTTTTCAGGTCCCTCTAGTCTAAATATTTCCTCATTGAAATCTTTATATCTTTAAACAACTCAGTAGCTGTTCCACATTCAGTTTCTGATTAATTACTCTAACATCCACAGATGTGAGGACCCTGAATTGGCTGGGGATTGATTCTGTAATTTCCACTCACATTTTGTCTTCTCATGTATATTGCCATTCCTGTTTCTAATATCATGCTTAATTTTAGTCTTTTAGGCCTAAGTTGAGACACTTTACTCCTGTGGAGTCTGTTTCCTCTTCTGACAGTGATTTTTATCCATGGTTTTCCACTGTTTCAACACTCTTGTGGAAGGAGACACAGTTATTCTTCTTCCAGGTAATACATTGATGCTCATTCAACTAATATTTTATCAGATATTCATTATGTGCCTGCAACAATTCTAAGAGCTTAGAATGCAACATAAGAAAACTTAACTACCGACCAAATGTTCAAAAGTGCTTTGGGAAAAATTAAAGCATAATAAGAGGATGGAAAGAGTGTAAGCTGTTTTGGAGGGATGGTTTGCAATTTTGAACAGAGTTTTCAGGGAGGCCCTTGCTTAGACATTGGGAGTTGAGCAAAGGCCTGAGTAAGATGAGAGCCAGGCCAATGGACTATGGAGAGATAGACATTGCAGGCAGGAGTAGCAGCAAGTGCCAAGGCTCTGAGGTATATATTGATTTCATAGTAGTATTAAGTGCATTGAGTACTTCTTTTTCTGTTCTTGAGATACTTTACTAAGTAGAATATGTTCCAGCTCCATCCAGGTAAACATAAAAGATGTGAAGTCTCCATCCTTTTTATGGCTGCATAGTATTCCATGGTGTACATATATCACAATTTGTTAATCCATTCATGGGTCAATGGGCACTTGGGCTGTTTCCATGTCTTGGCTATTATGAATTGGGCTGCAATAAACATTCCAGTGCAATTGTCTTTGTTGTAAAATAATTTTTGATCATCTGGGTATATATCTAGTAGAGGAATTGCAGGATCGAACAGTAGATCTACTTTTACTTCCTTGAGTGTTCTCCACACTTCTTTCCAAAATTGTCATATTGGCTTGCATTCCCACCAGACGTATAGAAGCATTCCCTTCTCTCTACATCCATGCCAACATCTGTAGTTTTAGGATTTTGCACTGTGGGCTAATCTTACTAGAGTTAGATAATATCTCAAATGGTTTTGATATGCATTTCTCTGATGATTAAGGATGATGAGCATTTTTCATATGTTTGTAGGCCACGCACCTGTCTTCAACAGAGAAGTTTCTGTTCAAGTCTCCTGCCCACTTAGAAATGGGGTTATTTGTTCATTGGGACAGTGGCTTTGCCCTGTATGACAGTGATAGAGCCCATTGGAAACAATCCTATTCTGGGTATAGTCTGAAGGCTAAACCAAAAGGATGTGCTGATGGAGTGGATGTGGGAGGGGAGGGGAGAGAGAGACAAATGTGGCTCTGAGGGTCTGAGCAACCGGAAGGATGGAGTTAACATTTTTTGAGAAGGCAATGTCTGCTGGAGGAGCCAATAGATGTTGTGCGGGAGGAAGAGGAACAATAAATTTTGAGTGTAAGTTTGAGACAGTTAGTGGATATTCAAGTGGAGATGTCAAATAATTAGTCAGATATATGAATGTGAAGTTCAGGGAGAGGTCTGGGCTGAAGATGTGAATTGGAAGTCTTTAGCATATTATAGTATGTAAGCCCACGGGGCCAGAGGGAATTATCTTGTGACCAAATGAAGCTAGAAGAAAACAAAGAGATGTAAGGACCAAACTTGCCCCCTCCAACATTAAGAGGCTGGGAGATGAACAGGACCAGGTAAAGGACAGTATAGGCACAGGGTAAATGATGATGGAAACTTGTGCAAGTTTTCCTCTGATGACTGAGAGTAAAAGCAGCCTCAAGAGGAGGAATCACTCTCTTTCCCCCAATTTTAAAGACTATTTACTTTATAAAAATCCATACTCTTTGGCCAGAAAGAGAATCTCCCAGCCTGGGTCTGTTAATACCAGAAACTCTCAAATGTGATGTGGGTACCTCTACTGACTGCAAGGAGGTACCAGCTATGAGAAAAAAACAAGAACAGTAGACAGCTAGATTAGCAGGGACCAGTAGTGACAGAGGGTATTGAATGGGTTGTTTTGCTTTCAGAGGGAATGATCAGAGAGAATGAAGTGGCATCATGCAATTCTTACAATGGCCCATAAGGCACTGTGGGAAATAAGGTTAGTGAGCTGGTTATGAATACTGTTGCTTTCTTTTCTTTTTAATAAAACTTAAATCTGCATACCATCACCATGTTTGCACAAATGTATCATATGGCTAGGATATATTAAAATGCAAATTTTCTACTTTTCTGGCCTGGGCTTGGTCCAAAAGAAGCAATATTTTAAAAAAGGTAATTTAAAATACTCGGGGTGCTTTGATATCTCCAATACCAAAACATAATATTGCAATCTAATGTGAAAATAAGCACAGATCACTTTATTTGACATTAGTGTATTTTTAAAAATTCTAATTCGTAATTTCCCTGATGAAATATTCAACTCATTTTTCTCCTTTTGGGAGATAACTCAAGTGTGATTAAATTATTTCTACCCTTATTTCTCTTTCTCTCATCCATTCTACTGTTTCTTGTACCCACCACAGGGTCTGTATATTCAGCATTCAATACATTTTTAAAAATTAATGAGTCCATTTTAGGTTTTGAGCTTTTAAATTTATTTCTTATATTTCTTTTTGCTTTATTACTATAATGCATTACTTCTTGGATTCTGTTAAATTGGAGGATTTTAACAGCAACATGAAACCAAAGTCTGATTTTACTACTAGAATTATAAATTGTGTTGAAAGTCTGAATCAATGTGCACGATCCCACTGATGTGGGATAGATTGACACCCAGTTCGTTTGTGATAGTAAGTCTGGATAATTCAGGGCAGAAACTCTAAAGAATTTTAGCCTGAAATATTTAGATTATCAGTGTGTTTCTTAAAACAGTGCTTTGTTTTTCTTTTTTTTTTTTTCCATTTATTGGCCTCGGCTGGGTTTGAACCCACCACCTCTGGCATATGGGGCCAGTGCCCTACTCCTTTGAGCTACAGGCACCTCCCCGGTTTTTCTTTTCTTTACCAGCTCCTTTTTTCAAATAAAACTCTAAATCTAGGCTCAATGCCCATAGCACAGTGGGTGCAAATCTGGCCATGTGCACCGAGGCTGGTGGGTTGGAACCTAGCCTGAGCCTGCTAGACAACAATGACAACTGCAACAAAAAACCAGCCAGGCACTGTGGTGGGTGCCTGTAGTCCCAGCTACTTGGGAGGCTGAAGCAAAAGAATCGCTTAAGCCCAAGAGTTTGAGGTTGCTGCGAGGTGTGACATCACAGCACTCTACCAAGGGCAACATAGTAGGACTGTCTCCAAAAAAAAAAAAAAGAACTCTAAATCTAATTTTTGGGCGATGCTCCTTCCTAATGTTTAGGTGGTAAGAAACACCACGCAGGTGACACAGTGCTGCCCACCCCGAGTTTCACCTTTCCCTGGGCTTTGCTCATTTTAGTTCCTCATATGTCTCAGGGATTCAACTATGTATTTTCTTTTTCTAATTTTCTATCTACCCTAGTCTACCCTTGAAGAAAAACCCTTTCCTTGATTTTCCATAATACAATGGAGAAGCCTGACATTTTCAAAGGGTATTTACTAAATAACAGAAATAATTTAAAGCAAATAGTCATGGGATACTTGAAGCAGTAATTGGATGTAACTTTTCAGCATGTTTCTTATTCTGCAATACTAGCTGATGCGGGCTGACTCCTGGAATGGCAGAGTAAGTCCCTCAAAAAATGTGGTCCTCCCTAAAAGCAGTAAGAACCCTGACAAAAATTGTCAAAATCAACTTCTTAGGACCTCTGGAAATTAACCAAAGACTTGCAAATATCTCAGGAGCTTGTATTCAAGATAAACAGTTGGATCTTGGTCAGAGTAGAGAGCTTCGCGGTTTCTAACTTGCCCCATTCCTATCAACTTCTTCCCAGATTTACAGTAGCCTGGAAAACCAGCAGCCTTACAGATACGGTGTTATAGTAATGTAGGGGGTGAGGCAGGAAAGGAAGGCTGAGAGAGCCTGGGTGCGACCCTAACCACCCTGACAAGGAAGTCACTCGCAAGTCACCAGCCCCAGGACTCCCGAGGATGGATGACTTACCTGGCTGGATGCCTCACCAACTCTGGTTACCTTTCAGTAACAGCAGTTTATGACTAACCTTATGACCTGACCTCACGATAATGCTGGTCACATGCAGCGGTTTCCTGATAGAGTTTTTGAACATTTAAAAACATTCTCATTGTCCCATAAAGGGTCCCTCTTTTGCTCAGGAGAGGACCCTACTCTGTCTGTAGAGTAGGATCCATTGTCTGTCTCTATCTCAACAAACCCTCCTGCAGCTAGCTGGCTGGTTGAATTCATTCCTGTGGAAAGCCAACAACCTGCTTGGTGAGTTCAGGGGGGATTTCCTCCACTGGGGGCACCCCTGCATCGTTAGCGGTGAGAACTGTTAGCTTAGCAAGCCACTGTGAGTGCCCAGAATGGGTTTAGAGCTCCCCTAAAACTCCACCTCCAGAGAATTGTCACCATTTGACCTGTGTGGCAGCTCCTCATAAAAACTCTTTTCTCAGTGACTGTCTCCATCCCCTACAAAAATAAAGGCGAAGTCTCCAAAGTTGTAAGGAGTCCTAGAGCCAGGACAAGGTGTGAAGCTTTGCGTTGAGTTGAGGGCAGAGAACAATAAGCTCAAGACAGCTGAAGGTGCCCTCAGTAAAACTTTCGCCATGCTGATCAAAGCAAAAGCAGTAGTTTGATAGTCAAGGGAAAGTGGGTGATAAGTGTACTTTTTAAACTACTTCAAATAGCTTTTCTATATTTTTTTCTTTCAAAAATAATACATGCTCATGATAAAAAGTTGTATCAGAATCAAAGCATGTAAAAGCCTGTACCCACCCTTATTTTCTATCTATACCCCAGAGATAAGTTTTATGAATAGTTAGTTGTGTATTATTCCAGGAATTTATATATATACACATCCACACATATACATGTATGTGCACTAACCTGTATCTAATTCTCTTTCCCTCCATTCTCTTCTTTATTCAAATGGGATCACTTCAAATATGTGTGTGTATCTTTTTCTATATAGACTAGTTTTTTTCCACCTAGCATTTTGAATACTTTTCCTCATAGGTAAACATCATTCCTTTTAACTTCTACATAATTTTTCAAAATTTTAAATTAATAAGTTGCTTAACTAGTCTTAAATTAATGGCCAGTAAGATTATTCCTAGATTTTTGATGCTGTGAACTTTGTTGCATTATGTACTTCTGGGAATAAACCTGAAGGATAGAGTCTATAGGTGATGTGGCAGCTACGTCTGGCTTCCTGCTCAACGCCCACTCTCCCCTTCTTCCTTGCTAACTAAAGCTCATTTTTGTGCAGGGTAGCAAGGTACCCTGCTTTCAATGCTCAGCTTCCTCCTGGACTCATTTGCCCTTGGAGTGTACATCAGTCTGAGTAGCGTTGCTGGAAAGGAGTGCATGAGGCTGGATAATTTATAAAGAAAAGAAGTTCATTTTGCACGTGTTTCTGCAGGCTGTACAAGAAGCCTGGCACTGGCATCTGTATCTGGCGAGGGCCTCAGGCTGCTTCTGCTCATGGCAGAAGGCAAAGAAGAGCCAGTATTTATAGAGATCACACAGTGAGAGAGAAAGGGGGTGGGGGAAGAGATGCTGGGCTCTTTTTAACAGCCAGCTCTTGTGGAATCTAATAGCCTAAGAATTCACTTGCCCCTGAGGAAGGGCATTAATTTATTGATGAGGGATCTGCCCTTATGACCCAAATCCTCCCACACTGGGGATCAAATTTCAACCTGAGATTTAGAGAAGACAAACAATCTGTACCCAAACTATGGCAGGGTGACAGGTGATGAAGTGATGAGGGGATAGAAGTGGTGAGATGTAAGTAGTTGTGACAGATGTCGCCCTCTGGGGAAGCTTGTTTTAGGGGGTTCAGCTGGACCTTTGCTCTTTGCCTTTTCCCCATCACTCTGGAATTTGCCAGGTGGGGAGACACATACTTCGTAATTATGACGATGAAAGTCACACACTAAGAACAGATGGATGCCTTATACTAAATTCTTTCTTTATGACAAAAATAAAGCTCTTTTTGATTAAGTGTCTAATCAGGTTTTCATGGCATGCAGCCCAACGCAACTCTGATGATACAAATGGAAATTCTGGGTCAAACTGTACATGCATTCAAAAGTTTTATAGATACTGCCAAAAAAATGCTCTAAAAGGTTGCCATGCCCCCTGACATCGCGTGTAGGATTTCTTGACTTAACCCTCGGAGGCAGTCTTTGTAGCTTGGCCAATTTCATCAACTCCCACTGTTACTGGGCCAAGCTTTCTTCTCTGGTGCCAATATCTTATGTGGCTGGTGATCAGCAAACCCCGTGTGCATGGTAAAGTTTCAGCAAAAAGCAATTAACAGCCACTGCAGATTCTATCTCTTAACAAATACTTAAATGATTTTTATTGACATATAATATTGGACATATTTTGTGGGTGCATGTGATATTTCAATACCTGTTTACAATGTGTAATGACCACATCAGGGTGATTGGAATATCCATCACCTCAAACATTTATCTTTTCCTTGCATTAGGAATTATAATTTCTCTGTTCTAGATATTTTGAAATGCACAATAAGCTAATGCACATTAGCTCTAATTTCCCTACTGTATTATTGGATACTAGAACTTATTGTGTGTGCCTCTCTCACCAACTTCTCTTTATCCATTTCTGCCCTCTTCCCTTCCCAGCCTTTGATTACTACCATACTATACTCCACCTCCATGAGATTAACTTTTAGAGCTCTCACATATGAGTGAGAACAGGCAATATTTGTTTTTCTGTGTCTGGCTTAATTTCATTTATCATAATGACTTTCAGTTTCATACATGTTGCTTCAAATCACAGGATTTTATTCTTTCTGTGGCTGCTTAATATTCAATTGTGTATATACCACATTTTCTTTATTCAGCCGTCTGTTGATGGACACAAGGTTGAGTCCATATCTTGGGTATTTTGACAAGTGCTACAATAAATATTGGAGTGAAGTTACCTCAGTATACTGGTTTCCTTCCTTTTGGACATGTGTCCATCAATGGGATTGCTGGATCATATGATAGTTCTAGTTTTAGTTTTTGTTTTAGGAACTTCTATACTATTTTACATTTATACTAACAATATAAGTATTCCCCTTTCTCTGCATCTTGGCCAACATTTGCAATTTTTTTATCTTTTTAGTAATATCTATTCTAATTGAGATAAGATGATATCTCATTATGGTTTTGAAATGCATATCTCTCTGTATAGTGGTGTTGAAAATTTTTTCAGCTAACTGTTGGGCATTTTTATGTATTCCTTAGAGAAATATAAATGTCTTTTATATATTCCTTAGAGAAATATAAATGTCTATTCATGTCTTTTGCCCATTTTTAAATTGGATATTTTGAATATTGAGTTGTTTGAATTCCCTATATGTTCCGATTATTAATTCCTTGTCAGATAGTTTACAAACATTTGCTCCCATTCTCTAGGTTGTCTCTTCACTCTGTTGAGTGTTTCCTGTGCTGTGCAGAAGCTTTTTGGCTTACCGTAATCCCATCTGACTATTTTTACTTTTGTTGCCTGTGCTTTTGAAGCAGTAAAAACTCTTTGCCCAGACATGTCTTATGGCATTTTCCTAATGTTTCTTTTTGGTAGTTTTATATTTTCTGGTCTTAAATGCAAGCCTTTAATCTATTTTGAGTTGGTTTATATATATATATATGATTGAAGATGGGGATCTAGTTTTATCCTTCAACATACAGAAATCCAGTTTTCCAAGCACTATTTATTAAAGAGGCTCTACTTTCCCAGTGCATGTTCTTGGGACCTTGGTTGAAAACAAGTTGGTTTAATGGCATGGGTTTATTTCTGGGTTGTTTATTCTCTTAGCCTATGTGTCTTTTTAAAAGGCCAGTACCTTGTTGTTTTGGTTATTTTAGCTTTGTCGTATAAGCTAGAGGTAGTGTGATGCCTCTAGCTTTTTTCTTTTTGCTCAGGATTGCATTAGCTATTCAGGGTCTTTTGTGATTTCATACAAACTTTAGGATTGTTGTTTCTAGTTCTGTGAAGAATGTCATTGGTATTTTGAAAAAGAGTGCATTGACTTTGCATATTGCTTTGGGAGCATAAACATTTTAATAATATTAGTTCTTTCAACAATAAGCATGGGATAGCTTTCTATTTTTGTGTGTCCTCTTTAGTTTCTTTCATCAGTGTTTCATAGTTTTCCATGCAAAGGGCTATCCTTTCTTTGGTTAGATTGATTCCTGCATATTTTACTTTTTTTTTTTTTGGTAACTATCGTAAATGTGGTTGCTTCCTTAATTTCTCTTTCAGATTGATCATTGTTAGTGTATATAAATACTAATGATTTTTATATGTTGATTTTGCATTCTGCAACTTACTGAATTAATTTATCTGTTCTCAGAAGTTTTTGGTGGAGGTTTTTCTAAATATAAGGTCATGTCATCTGCAAACAGGGATAAATTGAATTCTTCCTTTCCAATTTGGATGCCCTTTATTTCTTTCTCTTGCCTAATTTCTCTGGCTATGACTTCCAATGTTATGTTGAAAAGAAGTGGTAAAAGTGGGGGTTCTTCCCTTATTCCAGAAGTTAGTGGAAAGGCTTTCAAATTTTCCCTGTTCAGTATGTTAACTTTAGGTCTGTCACATATGGTCTTAATCAAATTGAGGTGTTTCTTCCACACTCAGTTTGTTGAGAGATTTTATCATTACAGGATGTTGAATTTTATCACATGCTTTGTAGCATCTATTGAAATGATCGTATTCTTTTTGTCCTTGATTCTGTTTATGTTCTATCATATCTATTGACTTGAATATATAGAACAATCCTTTATCTCTGGGATAAATCCCATTTGATCATGGTAAATGATATTTTTGGTGTGTCGAATTTGGTTTGCTAGTATTTTGCTAAGGATCTTTGCATCTTTATTCATCAGTGATATTGTTATATCTTTGTTGTTGTTGTTGTTGTTGTTGTTGTGTCCTTGTAGTTTTCTTTTTCTTTTCTTTTTTTCTTTTTTTTCAGCCAGGGCTGAGTTTGGGCCTATGGGGCCAGCGCCCTACCCCTTTGAGCCACAGGTGCAGCCCTTTGTAGTTTTCTTTTGTTATGTCTTTGTCTGGTTTTGGTTTCAGGGTAACAGAAGAATGGGTTTGGAAGTATTTACTTTCCTTCAGTTTTTTGAAAGTTTGAATAGAATTGGTATTAGTTCTTCTTTAAATGCTTAGTAGAATTTAGCACTGAAGCTATCAGGTCCTGGCCTTTTCTTTGTGATGGGAGAATTTTTATTACTACTTCAAACTTGTCATTCATTTTTGGTCTGTTTAGGTTTTCTCTTTCATCATGATTCAATCTTGGTAGGTTGTATATATCCAGAAATTTATCTATTTCATTTGGGTTTTCCAATTAAAATGGTATTTTTATTTATATTCTTGATCTTAGTAGTGAAAGTAAGTCTTGGCTTTTTTCTCCCCCCTACCCTGGTTTTATAAACCTTTTTATTTTTATTAAATCATAGCTGTGTACATTAATACTATCATAGGGTACAGTGTGCTGTTTCTATATACAATTTGAAATACTTACATCAAACTGGTTAACATAGCCTTCTCTTAGGTATTGTGTTAAGACATCCCTATTCTACATTTAGAAAGATTCACATGTACCCTTGTAAGATGAACCATAGGTGTGATCCCACCAATCACCCTCCATCCACCCATCCTCCTCCTTGCCCTCCCCTTCCTCTTCCCTTTCCCCATATTCTTGGACTAAAATTGGGTTATAGCTTTCCTATGAAAGCCATAAATTAGTTTCATAGTAGGGCTGAGTACATTGGATACTTTTTCTTCCATTCTTGAGATACTTTGCTAAGAAGAATATT
>NW_003852515.1:1099996-1113865 GCF_000181295.1 Otolemur garnettii | reverse complement strand
GTAATTTACTTCTTGATCTCATCTCTGACCCACCTATCATTCAGCATAAGATTATTTAGCTTTCATGTTTTTGTTTGAGTCTGCAGATTCCTGTTGTTACTGAGTTCAACTTTTATTCCATGATGATCTGAGAAGATGCAAGGAATAATTTCTATTCTTTTAAATTTGCTGAGATTAGACTTGTGACCTAAGATGTGGTCGATTTTGGAGTATGTTCTGTGGGCTGATGAGAAAAATGTGGATTGAGTTTTGTTAGGATGAAATGTTCTATAGATGTCTGTCAAATCCAAATGCTGAATGGTTAAGTTTAAATCGAAAATTTATTTGCTAAGCTTCTTATTGGAGGATCTATCCAACATTGCCAAAGGAGTATTAAAATCTCCGACTATGATGGAGCTGGGAGAAATCAAGTTGCTCATGCCTATTAGAGTATCTCTTATAAAGTGAGGCGCATTCTGGTTGGGTACATAAATATTGGTAATTGAAATCTCATTGTATTGAGTATTACCCTTAACAAATATAAAATGGCTATCCTTTTCCTTGCTTACTTTTGTTGGTTTAAAGCCTATTGTGTCTGCGAATAAAATTACAACTCCTGCTTTTTTCTACTTTCCATTTGCCTGGAATATAGATGACCATCTATATGGTCATCCCTTCACCCTGAGTCTGTATTTGTCTTCTAAGGTAAGATGAGATTCTTGTATGTAGCAGATATCTGGCCTGAGTTTTTGTATCAGTCAGCCAGCCTGTACCTCTTTGGAGGACAATTTAAGCCATTCACATTGATTGAAATTATTGACAAGCCTGGTATAATTTTGGGTATCGAGTTTTTTAAAAGTCCAGTGGACATTTTTAATCCTTTCACCACTGTGGAATTTTTGAGTGAGTTTACTTACATGGTGGAGGATTGTGCTGGTCATTATGGATGATAGGTCTGAGAATATCCTGGAAGGCTGGTTTAGTTATGGCAAATTTCTTAAACATGTGAATGTCATTAAAGTATTTAATTTCTCCATCATAAATGAAATTCAGTTTAGCTGGATACAAGATCCTGGATTGAAAGTTATTTTGTTTTAGGAGATTAAAAGTCAATGACCACCCTCTTCTAGCTTGAAAGCTTTCAGCAGAGAGATCTGTAGTCATTCTAATATTCTTCCCCTTGTGGCTTATGGTTTTCTTACATCTAACTGCTTTCAGAATTTTCTCTGTCCTATTAACTTAGTGAAGTTAATTATGATGTGCCTGAGGGATATCTTGTTTGGGTTGAGTAGTGCTGGGGTTCTTAAACTGTCTGCTATCTGAATTTCAGAATCTCTTGGCATGTCTGGAAAGTTCTCTTTCATAATCTCATGAAGAAGAGCCTCTGTGTTTTGTGAAACAACTTCGTTGCCTTCAGGGCTTCCTATAAGGTGAATATTAGTTTTATTCGAATTATCCCAGAGCTCTCTGAGAGAGTGATCCATTTTTGTTCTCCATTTCTCTTCATCTTTGAGCGCTTGTGTGCATTCAAAAGCTTTGTCTTCAACGTCAGAGATCCTTCCTTCTTCCTGCTCCATTCTGTTACTGAGGGATTCTACCATATTTTTCCAGATCTTTGGAGGCTGTAAACTCTTGCCTCAATGTGTCAAAATCTTTGGTCATTTTATCTTTGAAATCATTGAATTCTTGATATATCTTTTGAATAATTTGAAATTCTAATTCCCTCCTTTCCTCCATTCTGTTAATCTTATTTTCTATCCAAAGTCTGAACTCGATTTCTGACATCTCAGCCATCTGTTTATGGATTGGATCTTCAATTGTATCTGCCCCATCCTTCCTTGGGGGAGTTTATCTACTCTGGTTATTCAAGTTACCAGAGTTTTTCTGCTGATTCCACCCCATGCTGAATTTACACCATTTGGAGATGGTCCCAGAACCATTCCTCCAGTGGCTGCCACCTGAGATGATGCTGGCTTCCTCTGGTTGCCCAGAGAGACAGGGTGTGTTTGTCCAGAAAAGCCTTGGGGTGTGAGCCCTATTGTTCCCACTGCTGCGGTTGGTGCTCTTCACCTCGGGGTACTGCAGCTCCCATGTGGTTCCTTCTCAACTGACTGTCCTCTTGCAGTTATCGGGCCTCCAGGCCTGGGGTGCTGGGAAGGTGTGGCTTTAGCAGTTCTTGGTCCGCCTAGCAAGACTGCTGCAGCAGGGATCGCCACAGCCACCCAGGGAACATGTGGGGCTCTCTAGCAATCCTGGGGCTGCCCTGTGAAGGTGCCTGGAGAGGGGATCACCAGCAGCCACCTGGGGAACTTGCATGGTTCTAGCAGTTTTCCAGCTGCAGGGCCAGGACAAGGCACTTGGTCCTGCAGGGGTAGGAGGACACTGCCTTTGGACCTCCCCTCACTGTCTCTGCAAGCAAGGTGGGGAAGGGTGGACTAGAAATTCAAAATGGCAGTGAAAACATTAGTTCAATTTTTCTGTCTGGTGAGAGGGTGTTCGGAATCTCAGCAGGGTCCCTCTAGGGGAGTGGACCCAACTTCCTGCAGCTCTCACACGTCAGGTGAGATAATAGGTCCTCAGTTAACTGCTCACCTGTAGGAAACTTACAGGTGCAGATGAAGAGAAAGCAAAGAGAAAAACACAGCTTTCTTGGGGGAGGGGATGAACACTTTTCCTTTGGGATATATTATGTACCTGTAGATTGCTTTCTTGGAGTCGCAACTTCCCTCAGCAGAGGTGTCCTGCAGATATCACTCTTCTCTCTTGGCTGGGCTCCTAGTCTTCAACTTTGTTGGGTATTTTCTGGACATTATCCTTCCCTCTGTACGGGAGCTTCTGTCGGAGTCTGGTACCTGTCGGCCATCTTGCCCCTCCCCCTGGCTTTTTTCTTGATATCAAATGAAAGTGTTTAAAAACTAAATCTATTTGTGGAAATACAAAAATATTTTGATTTACTAATCGCTATAGTCAAGGTAAATGGTTTTACATATATTTATATGATTATGTTAAACACAATACTGATTTGGCTGATACATTTCTCCAGTTTTTTTCTTTTTTTTTTTTAGACAGAGTTTCAAGCTGTCACCCTGTGTAGAGTGCTGTGGTATCACAGCTCACAGCAACCTCAAACTCTTAGGCTTGAGTGATTCTCTTGTCTCAGCCTCTCAAGTAGCTGGAACTACAGGCACCCACCACAATGCCCTAGCAATTTTTTGTTGTTGCAGTGGTCATTGTTGTTTAGCTGGCCCAGGCCAGGCTTGAACCTGCCAGCCTGTGTGTATGTGGCCAGTGCCCTACCCACTGAGCTATGGACACCACCTACATTTCTCCAGTTTTATTAATGATAACAATAAGTTAAGAGTTAATGTCAGGAGAAAGCCTAGTTTTAAAAACAATAACGAAGAACAATAACATTTGGTTTATAAGGCTGGGGTTGAAAACTAGTAGATCAGATTTGAGGCCATCTCAGCCTTCTTAAACTTACAATGCATGTAAATCACTTGAAGATATTGTTAAAATCTAGATTTTGATTGAGGAGATCTGGTTTGGGGTCTAAAGTTCTACATTCTAACAGACTGGTCCACAGAAATGATCTTGAAATAATAGGGACAAGGTGATGCTTTTGCATCAGAAGCAAGGTGGCCACAGTTATAGTAAGGGGCAAAATCAGAGTGGCAACTGGGCAGCTTGAACAGAGAGTTTTGGAGATGATTCAAGTAATACAGCATCCCTGGGGGCAAAATAGGTACCCAGTCAACAACATGCTGCTCTAACCATACCACCCAAAGAAATGCAGGATGGATAGCTAGGAGGCAGAGTGTAACTTCTCTAAATAAAAAGTCATTCTTCCTTGTCCTGTTTTCAGACCTGGGGCCCACTGACAAAGAAGGAAGGAAACAGCAACATTATAACAAGTGACCATTCTCCCAATCCTTCCCCAAAAGGTCTCAGGTTATGTAATCATTCACTGTGGGAGGAGCAATGCCTAGACAATTGGAGAACTATTGAACACAGAAAGGGTCTGAGTGGATATTGATATAGGACCCAGCATCATCAAGAGCTCCCTCTTCCAAGTGGGGCACGTACAGTGTGGATAATAAGTGGAGTCTTATTCACATGTGGCTCACAGTGGGACCATGTGCCCTGTGGTCTCCCAACATCCAATTGAAATGGACATACACAGAGTTCATTTATCCCTTGGGTAAAAGCTGTCATTATATAGTAGTTGAATAGGACAGCTGGAATCCTCTGTAAAGGCCCCTCCCTCCACCAAGAAAATAAGTCATAGGGAAAATGGCAAAAATTAGTATCATCCTTGAAGACCGAAAGAATGAGGAGTGGTGTTTTCTTTCATATCTGTTTAATTCACCATACTGGCCTCTGTGAAAGTCTGATGTATCCTAGAGGACTCATCTAGTTGACCACTACAAACTTAACTAAGCCTTAGCTATAGCTGCTGTGCAGATATTCATGGGAATACTGCTCCAAACCATTTAGTGAGAAATCCACATGGCCACCAGCTCTGAGTGGGACAAAGGAAGGAGGAATTCTGCATCAGGTCCAGGCTGTGGTGCAAGCAGCTTGTCACTCAGACTATACAATTAGGCAGGAATCAGAGGAATCTAGGCAGGACAAAGATGGGAAAATCACAACATAGACTATGATTCTGTAGATATCTGCAGCAGAGGACTCCACACCAATGGAAATACGGATTTTGGCATATAGTTGGGCTCTAATAGAGATGGGGTACCCAGCCTGCGTATTCAGTGACCATGAATCAGACCTACCCATCACAAGCTGGGTGCTGACAGATCCACTGAGTCAGGAGGTCCAGTGTGTCCAGGAATAATGTGTTGTAATATAGAAATGCGATGCAGTCTAGTGAGTTGGAGTGATGAACATGTGACCATAGAAATTTACTAATCTTTCACACACAGTTCTGTCTGGAGGCTACCAGCATGATAGTGAGACAGAAGCTTAAAAGTACAGCTGAAGAGCCAACCTGGAGAAATATTCCTGTGTTGATGACATCCTCCAGGACTGAGCATACACTCTGAGTCAGTGACCACATATGGTACTGTGTCCCCAGTAGGTAAATACAGCAGTCTGGGATCCAAAGCATGGACATCCAAGTAGTTCTGTTTCCATCAACCAGTGGCCCACCTGGGAATTTGTTCTTCCCATCCCACATCTTAGTTTCCACAGCTCTAGAGGTTCTAGTTCTCAGAGGGGAATACTTTCAGCAAGGGGCACAGAAAAAGGCCCATGATACTTTAAGTATGGCTGCTGCTTGGAAACTTAGGCTTCTTGTGCTAAGAGATCAGCAAGAAAAGAAGGAGACAAAAGTAGATAATCTGATTATTGGAAGAAGAAAGAGTCTTGTTGCTCATTGGTGGCACAGAAAATATCTTTTGCACATAGGTGATCCTCCAGCACAGCCTACTTCACCCAGTATTGATGGTAAATAAATAAGGACAGTAACCATGCCCTTAATAAGGCTAAGTAGCCAGAGGCTTAGACACTGAGATGAGGTTGCTGGGCCATCAGTGTAAGGACTAACTATCTGGGCCACCCCCACTGAGTGAGTTCCCTATACCAGCAGAGGTGTAAGCTACGAGAGAAGGATCTGGAATGGGCATCAGAGGAGGGTGGTGATGACGGTCAGCTGTGGCAGAGAGTTAATCCCAGAAAATCTCTTGGAAATTTCTCTAGGAAGAAAGTCTACCAAAGTCCTGGAAGAGCTATGCACTGAACTCATTATCTGAAGCAAGTAGTGCCACAGTGGACAACAGCAGGTGCTCAGACATGTCAGTCAGAACCCAGCCACATTACCATGGGAATTCTCCTTGGGTGAAGGCTGCTGCCTCAATCAAGGTTACTCGCTGGTCCTAGGGGTTGCTAAAACTGAATGACTGAAGAGTGTCCAGTGGCCAAACTTGCTTTGATTTTGGATTAGCTGGAGCTGCTGCAGCAACTGCATTGCAGGTCAAATTCTGCCACTCAAGCCTCCTTCCTGTGTCCCCTTACCAGTGCTGTTTTTAAGAATAGTTACTAATAAAACCCCCTGAGCTCAAATCTTAGAGTCCCAAACCTATTTCTAGAGCAGAGGTCTTACATCACAGACTTCTGGGATCTTTCAATCAGTTGAAAGACATAGACCAAAGTACAATGTGAGACTTTAGTCTGTGAGCATCTGGAGTAGATGGTTTAGACCAGCCCAAGGATTAGCACTTACATTTCAGACTCCATACCGAAACTTAGCCATGGACTCCTCTTTCCAACATTCTTCTATGATAGAATATCATGATAGGAATAAAAAATGAGTCAGAAATAACACCTACATGGGAGCTTCCAAGGACAACATGAAACACAAAAGGAGAATCTGAATAAGCTTCTAGGGAGCTGCTCCAAGTGGAATGATAAATACAGACCCCTTGGGGCTTGAGCAGAAGAGTAGAACCTTCTTGAACTTATCCTAGTTTTAAAATTTCTTTCAGACAGGAAATACAGTGAGACTTACAGCAAATGCTCCTCAGATCAAGATGACTTCTTCAAATGCCTATGTCTAGTGGTTGCTGAAAATGGCTAAGATTTCTTGGGGCAATAGTATATTAAACACGGCAACTAAATGAGCTCAAGAACATAGGCTGAAGCAGTCTTCTCTAATCATATATTGTTTTAGACAAGATACATAGAAAGTAAGTACTTTTGTTTAGTGTTTAAATCCTTTAGGTCAGAAAAACAAATCATATTACATCATAAAAAGGGGATTTAACAGAGGGTATTGGCTACAGAAGTATTAAGGGATTGAAAGGCAAAAAAAGCATGCTGAGATCACTTAGAAATTAGTAACTAAAGGAATTGGCACCTTGCTGATAGCTGTGGGAACTCAGAGGAAGAGCTGGGGTCACCAGAGCCTAGGAGTTCCTAAGGTGACTTAGAAAATGTGATCCTGGACTCCAAGCCAGTGACATAATGGGTATTATTGGAAAAAATACAATGATTCATGGCCAGAGACTTTGAGGTTCTTATGGGAAAAATCCAAATGATTTGTGGCCAGAAGGAAGGCTCTGGCTTATTAAATATTCTTGACATTCTTCCCATGGAAAAGTGGGATATGCCTCCCCACCCTTTGAATCAGGGCTGGCCTGTCACTACTTTGATCAATAGAGTATGGCAGAAGCAACAACCATTCTGAACAGAGTATTCAGGAGGACCAGCAGTGTCTGCCTTGGTCTCTTGGAGCCTTGACCTGCCATTTAGGAAGTTCAGCTACCCACATGAGACTGAGACTACATGAGGACAGAAAGGGTCTTCCAGGGCCCCAACAAGGTGCTGGGTTTTAGAAGAGACCAGTTGGACCCTTCAGACTAGACCAGCTAATTACGACAAAGTTACCCATTCACGTCACATGGATCAGAAGACTCTGCAGACTCAGATGTGCCCAAAAGATCCAAAAAACCAAGAGATATAAAACAAAACGGTTATTGTTTTAAGACACATGTTTGACAGTATCTTTGTTGTGATAATAGACACCCTAAATGATTTGCATTTGGCCTATTTTTGGCTGTCTTTCATTTGGGGACCCTCTCAGACACATGGGGTGGGTGGCTGGAGGAACTTAAATCTCTCCCAAACAGAATTATTTAGTAGTTACTAAACCATTAGTAACTGTCCCAAACAGAATGATTTAGTAGTTTAGTGGTTACTTCAACAGTAACCTCTCCACTTTACAACAAAGAGTCAAACAGCATTAGAAGACCCTGGGTGGGACTGAGTATCCTCCTCAGACTTCTCTGTGATCCTGGCCATAATGGTTTTATCCCAAAGGCTAAAGCATTTAACTTGGCCATGTGATTGAAGGCACATAAATAGCATTTTTCTTTTAAAATACAAGAATGTACATTGTAAACAAAAAATAATTTTACTCCAAAAAAAATGTTGTTTTAACTTGGCTGTGTGATCAAAGGCACTTTTGCCATGGAGTCAGTGTGGCTTGGTGTGGTATGGAATGAATATATTTAGAAAGCATTTACTTTGGGCAAGTGTGCCACATTCGTGCAATTGCATACCATATGCTTTTTATTTTGCAATAGCCAATTCTTAGATTTTTATTTCCCCTGGTTTTCCTAGGCAGTTTACTGAATGACAAAATTTAAAAATTTCACTAGCAATCTTCAGTGGTTTATGAAGCTGTTGTTTAAATAATAGCCTCCGGTATTTATTAAAATGCTTAACACTAGATATTATTAGGTAAGTTATGTATAGTGGCTTTTCCTTTGGGGTTTCATCATTATATTTTTAGATTTCACATTATTATAAAAAACATTCAATATAAATTTGTAGATAGATTGATTCCTGGGCTTCTCCCATACATAGTAAATAGTCAGCAGTTTTGCTGGTGGTCTGGATGCAGGTGGTCCAGAATCAGCTTAGAAAAAAAGGAACAACCAAATCCCCATCCTTATAGTCCCACTAGGGGTTTGGAGGTAAATATTCCGGTTTGAAGGTAGGACTAAGAAAGATAGATAACAAGCTTAACAGAGAACCTTCTCATCAGCTATGAAGAATTGACCTGTGCTTCTTTAGAATCACAAATGCAAATTAGGAAACTGCATTTAGTCTTTCCAGACAGCAGGATGTGATTTATAAAATTAGAGCTGTTAACAAGGATCTGAAAACGCCCTTAACGCAGTAGTTCTCAGCACTAACTGTATACTAGAATCACCTGGGGGGCTTTTATATGTCTCTATCCTTAGGCTGTACACGAGAGTAACTAAATCAGAAAAACTGAAAGTGAGACAGCCGTACTTTTAAAGCTCCCCTATAGATTCTAATGAGCAATCAAGGCTGAGAACCACCTGAATGTTAACCTTAAGAACAATGCCATCTACCCTCAACTTTTGGAATTAGTAGCAAAAATGGCATGGCATGCAACACTCCATGGCTGGCTATCTGAGGAGCATATATCCTAACATGAACCATGATCAAAAGGACAAAATAGTAATGTGGTTGGGAAGTGACAGTGCAGATGGCCCTGTGGTTTAAGGCATAATCACAAAATTGAAGAGCAGGAAGAGATCCTTAGGCTTCTTTACTCTAACTGGCTGGTTTTACAAATCAGAAAAAAAATTGAGGTTACAAGAAGCTGGTGACACAGGCAGACAAGGGCATAGGTATCTTGATTCCCAGGCCAGTACCCTTTCCATTGACCCCACTGGTGACAGCTCAGCCCTCATTTCCAGAGCTCATGTAGCCCATGTATTCCTGGATCCCAGAATTGGTGAATTCAATTGCCCTAACACATTCACAGAAAACTTTGATACAGAGAGGCTATAGTTCAATATTTCTTTGACATCTCTAATTTATTCTCTAAAGTATTTGCAATTTGTTATTAGTTTCTAGCCATTCTAAACAGGATGTCCTGGAGTGAAGTCTGTCCCATTTGATCCTTGAACTCTTCCTTCACAGCTCAGAAGTGGTTTCTCTTTCTTTTGTGATCACTTATAAAAAACACATCTCTTGGTTTTTTACCCCCTCATCATGTACCATAGTAGTATCTGTTTGTTTATGCATACATAATTATTTTCTCCTCTGGTAAACTATTAGTTCCTCAAAATCTCACACAAAGTTGATACTCAACATAGGGTTCTAGAATCGTTGTATTATATTTTAATATTAAATTATTTTATAGTTCCCTTTCCATATTTTGTTGCCATGTTAGAGAAAATTTTTATATTTGGACCAGTTTTTAGCTTTAAATATGAATGAAATCTAAATCTAAACTTTGAACTCTGAAATACCAGACTGTCACTGGCTTCCTGAACCAATTAATGTATTTCAGGTTCTTTTAAAAAGTAGAGGTACTGGGGGCTTCTTCTATTTAGTGGTTGTCAGTGATGAGATATCTGTCAACCTAATTGTTCATTTCCCACCAAAGTCTTCCTACCTGACATTTTTTCCCCCAGAAAAATATGACCTTCTTATCACTGTGATGTCAATTACCTTGAAGCATTATCTCAGTGACCTGTCTTTCCTGTTGCTTGGTACACTGGTCTGGGAGGTTAGGGAGAAAGTGACAATGTCTTCCAAGGGAAAAGATGGCATGTGCTAATAAGAGACTAGAATGTTGGGACTTACAGCTGCCACAGTTCAGATTCTGTCCCCACCACTTAGTCCCTGGATAGGACTGAAACTAAGATGCATTCATTATTCAACACTGGCATCCTCACTTAATTAATTACCAGTTTAGAAAACAAATTCAGCGTCTCAGAATGCCTCTTTCTGAAATTTATTTTTCTTGTTGAAATTTATCTTGAAAAGGAATACTTGTTTAATGTTAGTCTCTTAGATTATCCTAGTTGTTTAAATAAGAATTCTATGTATATCTTGGCTCGGCACCTATAGCTCAACCGGCTAAGATGCCAGCCACGTACACCTAAGGTGGCAGGTTCGAATCCCCAGCCCGGACCCACCAAACAACAATGACGGCTGCAACCAAAAAATAGCCGGGCATTGTGGCGGGCGCCTGTGGTCCCAGCTACTTGGGAGGCGGAGGCAGGAGACTCGCTTGAGCCCAGGAGTTGGAGGTTGCTGTGAGCTGTAATGCCATAGCACTCTACCCAGGGGGATAGCTTGAGGCTCTGCCTCAAAAAAAAAAAAAAAGAATTCTATGTATATCTTTGATTCCTTAACTTCAAATTATCTGACTGAGTGGAAATGAATTCTTTTGAAACAAACAGTGAAAACAAATCATACATCAATATCATTACATATGTATTATTTTTTGCTTTTTATATATGTACTTATTCTTGGAAAACAAAAATGTGCTATTGTGTTTATTCACTGCAGGCAGTGGCAGGCTGTGAAAGCTTGGCAACGGGATTTCCAAATAAAAGCCCTGATTCATAGCATCTGCCAGTTACCATGGTGTAAATATTCCTAGTATGTCTGATTTCAAGCTACCAACGTGCCATCACTGAACACAGAGAGTTGGGAGGAGATGAAAATAATTGCCTCTTATGAGGCAGTGTGTGCCAGCTCCAGTGTATCTCTGTATGTCTCCATAAAATATGTTTCTCTACATCTTCCCATTAGAGAGATTTTTCATTATCTAATTATCATATTAGTAACAAACATTTTAGAGGCAGCTCAAGATAATAGGAAGAAAATAGGTTTTAGCATGAAATAGCCTTGTTCTGGCTTCATGCTTATAATTGTGGAAACTTGGGCTAGTTTCTTAGCCTCCTAAAGTCTCTCTTTCTCTTTCTGCATAAGAAGGCATTGTTAAGATTAATTAAAATTAGGTCATCTTTTAATAGGAGTGCAAACAATGAAGGGTAAAGAGCTCAGGAATGGACTAGCAGAAGAGGAATCCAAATCTGGTTAAAGCCAAAGTTATTCTTTTAAACGAGTCTGCAGTTTTTACTTTTAACTTAATTTTTCAAACTACTATCTATATACACTTTCTTATTCCATCCTGTAGGTTTAATTATTCTTACTCAGTTTTATTAATTCATAAAGTTAAAGAACCTTGCAGTAGTGCTATAGATGGACATTAGGACAGGGGGCCCGCCTGGCTTTTTTTCTGGTGACAAGGTAGGAAATACATGATGACAGAGAAAAGCCCCTTGGAGAAATCAAACATCACAAGATTTATTTCTGTTGAAGAATCCCGCATGTTACACAGCAATCTTTTTTTTTTTTTGACCCATATAGGCAGTCTTTCTTTACTCTTCCTTGCCTACTTACGTATTTCCTAAAAACTATTTTCAGAATTTCTATAAAAATAATTAAGTATGTACGGAGAGCATGACATGGGTCTGGATATGATTTGGTGCCCAAAAAAGGGAACAGTAGTCTGAACAACAAATCTCACTACCTCAGGATTTTAAAAACACTATAATGTTTGTTCTTTCAGGCAGAAACCAAGTCCAAAATAGCTAAAATCAAAATTGGAATTTGTTGGCTCACATCACTGGAAAGTCCGTCTGGTAACTTTAGGATTAAGCTGTAGCTTGCTCAATGTGTTCACGAGATGCCATCCATCTTTTTCTCCCTTCAATCTCCTTCTCCATTTCTGCTAATCTTTGTCTTCATGTAAGCCCAGGCCAGGCTCTCCGTGTAGTAAGATGGTCATCCTATGAGGTGATTAGCTCAGACAAGGAGAGACCTCCTTCCCCTGCTTACCCCCAGCATGGGAATCAACCCAAAATTAGCCCCATTAGAAGAGATGATGTCCACCCCTGGGGGAAACCACTGTGCTCTCAGTCCTGTGCCCACACTGACCTCAATAAGGGAGACAGGAGCCTGCTATGGTTGGAAGATTCAGCTATTCCCACTGTGACAGTATTAAGAGCAGGGCCTGCAAGAGGTGATTAGTTTATAAAAGCTCCTCTCTGGTGAATGGGATTAAATAGTTGCAAACCAGTGGGGTGGGGAGTAGCAGGGACATGAGGAAACAAACCATCCTTCGACACACACTGGTGTGTGACTTTAAGGTCCTTCAGAAACAGGCTGCAGGCAGTATCTCTCTCTCCTGCTCTTGCACTCGGTCACATAAGGACACAGCATTCCTCCCTTCAGAAGTACAGCCCTCACCAGACACTGAACCTGCCAGTGCCTTGATCTTGGACTTCCTATTCTCCAGAATTATGAAAAATAAATTTATTTTTCTTTTTAAATTACCCAGTCCCTGGTATTGTTATAACAGCACAAATGAATTCAGACAGAAACTGGTACCAGAGAAATTGGGGCTACTGTGTGTGTGTATATATATATACACACAACTAAACTAAAAATGTAGAAGCATCTTTGGAACTAGGTGGTGGGTAGAAGCTGGAACAGCTTTGAAGTGAGTGCTGGAAAAAGCCTGTATTGCTGTGAGCAAAGTATTAAGGACAACTCTGGAGGGGGCTCAGAGAGGAGAGCTGTGGAGAGAGGTTCTTGGTGATTATCTAGGGGGCTGCGAACAGAATGATGGTAGAAATGTGGACAGTGTATACTATTCTGATGAATTCCCAGATGGAAATGAGGAACAAGGTTTTGGAAACTGGAGGAAAAGTCATTATTGTTGCGAAGTGACAAAGAGTTTGCTGAATTGTGTCTATGTCCTAGGATTTTATGAAAAGCAGAACTTTGAAAGTGATGAACTAAGGTGTCTGTCAAAAGAAATCTCTAAGCATCAAAGTATTGATGGTGCTCAATGGTTTCTCTTGATTGTTCACAGTAAAATGCGAGAAGAGAGAAATGATTTAAAGATGAAACTTATAATTAAAAGGGGAGCAGAATATAAAGATTTGGAATATTCCCGGCCTGGTTATGCAAAGAATAAGGAAGTATGTTTAGGTGAGAAAACTGAGGGTGGGGTCCAGAAATCACCTGATAAGGAAATTATTATGGCTGGAAGGAAGCCAGGTGCTGTTCTTTAAGATAGGAGTTTGAGGTTGCCCTTAGCTAGGCTGACAACTTGGCACTGTAGCCTGGATCAGGAGACTGAGACTGTCTCAAAAAAAAAAAGAAAAGAAAGAAAGAAAAGAAAAGAAAGGAAAGGACAGTGGAGAATGACTCTGAAGGTATTTCAGGGATCTTTGAGGCTGCCCCTGCTTTTGCAGACCTGTGGTGGCAGGGCCTTGAGGGAAGAACAATTCAACAGGACGGGACCCAGGTGCCCAAGAGAGCTGGGGGCTTACTGTTAAGGGCTACCTTAAGTCTGAGCCTCCTGCTTTCTGCTCCTTGGCTCCCCTAGCTGTGATTAAACTGGACCCAAGTGTGACTTGGACTCTGCTCCAGAAGGTACAGATGAGAGCCCTTGGCTGTGTCCACATGGAGCTAAGTCTGCAGGCTTGCAGAACACCAGAGCTGGAAAGGCGTGGCTTCCTCCAGCTAGAT
>NW_003852515.1:1092016-1099667 GCF_000181295.1 Otolemur garnettii | reverse complement strand
AAGTTCAAAGCAAAAACATTAACCCTTATCTTAAACAATAATGAACAATATAATCAGCATAATCCATGACCTATCAAAACATTTCCAATTCAAAAGTTAATCTAAAGCAATCACCCTAAACTCAAAATATACATTTTTAGATTGAAGCTAAATTTAAAAAACAAGAATGGAAGACATGAGGTGATGGTTACCTAGCACCTAGATCAACCAGACCATCTGTGTCATCGCAGCCCTAGCGTGAATGAATCCATCTCACTATGAGGGCCACTGTGTGGGTGCACCCCACAAAGTCAAAGTCATTCCAGGGCCTTTGGGGCCCACCCCCATCTCAGTGTTTCTGGAAACCAGTACATAGAGTCGAAAGGATTATTCTCAAACCGTAAGAAGTAATGTTGTTTGCCCTGTTGTGTGTTAGACTTAGATGTAACCTGTTATCCTTTCTTCTTTCCTGTTGCTCCCTTTTGAATGGCAATGGCCATGGAAATGACCCCACTGGGCAGTTGTCTGTGTTCTCAGTTCTTGGTGTGCTCATAGCTGAAGAATGACCAGATCCACTAAAGCAAGGCAAGCATAATACAAAGTTTATTAAGGAAGAGAAAGATAGGTTTACAGAGCAAGATAATGTTTGCCATAGACAATGAATGCCCCCCATTGTCTCAATAAGGAAAAGGCTCTGATAATGACCTGGGGTTCTATTTTATTCCATCTGGGTGGGACCCTCCACATGGTTCAGATATTACCATGGAATCATTTTGATGGACATGATAATTACCTCTAAGTCACTTTCCAAATCCTATCGTGCCTGAGCTGCCTGGCCCTGCATTCCATGGTTCCCCTAGATGTGATAGTTGCTTGGGATAGGATTAAGGTAGGGTAGCACTGAGAGTGCTCTTGTCCTTCCCAGGTGGGGCAATTGCTCCAGGCAGCCTCAAGGCAAAACACCCATTTTGTCCTTCATGAGAATCTTGGAGGTCCCTTGGTACCTATTAATGCCACCATTGTACTTGGGAAGTGTATAACTTGTTTGATTTCACAGGCTCAGAGCTGGAGAGGGATTTGCCTCAGGATGAATTGTGCCTTGAGTCTCAGCCACCTCTTAATTTAGATTAGACTTTGAAGTCGAAGCTAGAATGAGTGAAGAATTTCAGAGGCTATTGGGATAGAATGTATATTTTATATATGAGGAGGACACAAATTGGGAGAGGCAGGGATAGAATGCTATGATTTGAGTGTGGTACTTCCAAAATTCAGATGATGCTAATGTGATAGTATTAAGAGTTAGGATCTTTAAGAGAGGATTAGGGCATGAGGGCTCTGCCCTCCTAAATGGGATTAATGTTGCAATTGTAATAGGTTTGTTTGTCCAATGCTCAGTGAGTCAATACACCAGTCAATACACCAGATTTCCAGGATGCAGCAGAGAAAGAGTTTAATAATAAGGCCCAGATAAGGGGAGGAAACCTCACATCCACCTCCCTGAAAGTTTTTGGGACATAGTTTTTAAGGGATGTGGAAAAGTGCAGGGCTGATGTGTGGGGATTACTGATAGGTTAAGAAGTGAAGTCATGAAGGATGATGAAAACCCACATTCTGTGCTGAGTTGGTTCATTGGTTTCGGGCGGATGTCTGCAGACTGGTTTCATCAGCTAAACTGCTGAAATTCAGGATCTGAAAAACACCTGAAACAATTTATGAGCACATGGGTCTTGTGAATCTAGCTTAGAGGTCCTGTTAGGTAGGGATAAGAAGGAGGGGGTACAGAGGCTTTGTCTAAAGGTGGGTGTCCACTGAGAAACAGATGGCCCTAGGACAGTGGTTCTCAACCTTCCTAATGCTGTGACCCTTTAATACAGTTCCTCATGTTGTGTTGACCCCCAAACATAAAATTATTTTCATTGACCCTTTAATATAGTTCCTCATGTTGTGGTGCCCCCCAACCATAAAATTATTTTCGTTGCTACTTCATAACTGTAATTTTCCTACTGTTATGAATCATAATGCAAATATCTGATATGCAGGATATATTTAGGCGACCCCTGTGAAAGGGTCGTTCGACCCCAAAGGGGTTGCAACCCACAGGTTGAGAACCGCTGCACCAGGAGATGCTTTGTCTAATAGGAAAACAAACTGACCAGAGGAGGGCTTCCAAGAAGGAACAGATGATATGTCAAGAGGTCCCCAAGGACCAACCAGATGTTTGGTCTATAAGAGGGGGTCTTCAAGGACTGATTAACCAAAATGAGGTAGAGAAAGCACAAAGGGGAGAGATGAGCAAGGCCTCAACAGGTGGTCTTGGAGAACGCTCACAGTTGAGGTAATTGTGTCCTCTATAAATGAGCTACCTTCATTAACATAGTAAAAGTCACAGGGCCAGCCCAGGCAATTTACAAATACCATGGCAATCCCTGGAAATTGCCTTATGAGGCTAGAAAAGGAGAGTATTCCCAATTCTGGGAATTCTCCACCCCTTTCCAAAAAATCATGAATGGTCCACCCCTCACATAATGTAGGATTAAATTTCGTTAAACTCCAGTCTCCACTCGCTGGGCTGGCCCCCTCATTCTCTGGAATGCACTATTCTTTAGTAAACTTTGTCACTTCACATGCCGGCACTGCTTGCTCTGCTCATTAACTCCATCAGCTCGTACCAGTAGCCATTCCTTAGTACTGGGAACCAAGAACCAGGGAACACAGGAACCTGACATCTGGTCCCCACTCCTGACAGCGGGTGGTCAGCATGTTATGTGACCCTTGGTCAGGCAGCAGCAGGGAAGTGGGTGCAAATGCACCAGCACACCCTGGAAAGTGCATGATTGTGACCCTGCCTGGCTTGTCATTCTCATTAACCGTGCCAGGGCCTTTTCAGTGTCTTTATGAAAGAGGCTTCAAGTGGGGTGTTCGTCTGTCACTTGCTCACCCCTGCCACATCAGGACTCAGAGTTGCTCCCTTCATGAGGAGGCAGCCCTCACCAGACCACTGGACCCCGCCGTACTGTGATCTTGGGCTTCTCAGCCTCCAGAGCTGTGAGAAATAAATTTCTGTTCTTTATAGATTACACAGTCTTTGGTACTGCCCTTTATGACAGCCCTGTAGAATCACAGGGCATAAGGAAGGGGGACAGCTCTCCTATAAATCAAAGAGCAAAGAAAATAAAAAAGGAATAAAGAGCATGCACCAAAGCCACGCAGTCCAGGACTTCTGCCTCTATGCTTAGATACATCCAGAATTAGGTGACCCTACCAGATGCTGCCGCAGCTCCTAATATTTCAACTGCAATAATTTACTGAACTCTGAGAAACTGGCAGGCATGGGTGCATGTTATCCTATATCACGTACTTCTTACTCCACCTCCCACCCTCAAGCTATCCTGCTTAAAGCCAGCAGCTCCACTGCCAGCTGCTTCAGACAAAAGGGAGCTCTCGCAGACCCTGTTTCTCGTTTCCAGAAGGAATACTGCACGAGGCAACGGACTGTCAGGTCCTGGCCCCAATCAATGTTCACATTCTATTGGCAAGGGGCATTGGGGTTTTGAGTTTGAACTTGTGCATTAGGCCAATAGGATGAAGGTGATAGGCACCAGGAATGAGAAATGTCCACTTATCTTTCTAATACTTACAATCTTTTAATGTACTTAAACTTTCAAATCGAAACATACTTTCTTTTGGTGCAACCAAATATATTAAAACTTATGCCATCCCCCCAAACAGTAGTTCTCAACCTTCCTAATTCTGCAGCCCTCTAATACAGTTCCTGTGGGCTGCGACCCGCAGGTTGAGAACCACTGCCCCCAAAGAAAACAACCCAATCATCTCTTGTTTTGCAACCTGGTCCAAATTCAGGAATTCCGGGCCAAGTCCATTTTTTACCAAGTTTTTTTAGTATTCTGGGGCTTCTGGACTAAGCCAGTAACATTCACCACCACGACACCTCCTATATGCATTAGGGGAATGGAAGAGATAAAAAATAGTTTACAGGTGCAACAAGAAGACAATATGGGTACATGCCATTGTCTTCATTCCAGCGACTGGTGCTAACAGTTTTTATCACTTTCCTTTGCCAGCTCTTTCATATACCCTTGTCACATGGTTGGGACTTCAACTTGTCTGAACTGGATGGCTCCTGAGGCACTGGGTCCTTTATAGTCCTTTCTGTATTAGGGGCTGCAGTTTTCTTTGCAGAAATTAAAGTGTTTCTCTATCTCTGTTACCTGACTAGATAAACACATGATTTCAACTCCCTATGAACAAAGAATAATGCAACAGAACAGGATTGGAATTACCCTATACCCAGGCTATGTCAGTCAGAGTCAGAAGATCTGTTTGAGGGTAAATGTTCAAGTCATGGTAGGAAGATATTCTACTTGTGGTTTACCTGGGCAGGTTTTTGGTTAATCTGATTTCTGGGAAATTCTCTAGTTGTCTCTACATCTTATGTCAATTATTACCAAGTAAACTGTTTGCATATTTATTAAGGCATCTCCTTATTTTAAGATGAAGAAATCAATTTTTTATACCTTCTTTTAAAAGTAAATTGGTAAACAACCATGAAACACCAAAAAAAAACAAAGCAAAACTCAGTCATTTTTCTACCTATGTGCTTAAACTAAGTTTTCAAAAAAGCTGCTATGGGAAATATTGTTGCCTAGAAATTTCTTGAAGACTGGATCTAGTCTATCTTTACCTATGTCCACAATCTCAACCGGGAGCAATCTGAATACAAAAGCATCTAATTGTCAATTATATATCAGAAAATTATACATCAAAAATACAAAAGTATTTATGTGTTGAGAGGGATCTGAGAATGAAAAGAGAGGAATGGAAATATGTGTAGTACTTCAACCAGATTTATTCCTTAATAATTAAAATCCTTTTGCTATTTAATTGGGTATAATGAATTTTAATAGAGCAAAAAAAACATAGGAATATAGTACTAGTTAATTCTATTTTTTGTTTTTTACCCCCCCCCCCTTTATTTTGGGCCTCTAGAGTGTTTGTATCTGGAGTACTAGTTAATTCTAATTTAAAGTTTAGCTATATTCCAGAACTCTAATATCAAGGTGTCCTGAAAATTTCACCAATTATTGTTAGAAAAGGAAAGTTAAAGAGCAATATATTAGAATGAAAATGAGATGTATGTAAATTCACAGTTCCTCTTCTGCAATGCGGGAGTCATAGATGCTTCAGTATTCAGAATGTTTTAGCAGTGTTAAGGCAGCATCAGTATTTAAATACATTAATATCACTACACAGAAATGTATGAATATTTACATAAAGTGGGATACATAAAGGCTAATTATAGCCTCATGTCAGTTAGGGTCAAATGAATTCAGGTCAGATCAAGTTTAGTGGCCAAATGAATTATAAAAAGATTTTAAATTTTCAGAGTTTTTTTTTTTTTTTTCACATTCTGGAAGTACAAGTAAGAAATCAGGACTTACACAAAAAAGATACTTTTTTTAAAAAAAGCTTTACATGATTGTCAAGCAATTTTTCTTTAGGAATTTTATACAGAATCTCTAGTGATTGTAAAATGCTCTAACTATGTTTCATTACCAGAAACAAAAACACCTTTAATCTTTAAGACCACTTATACTGTGCAAATATGTTTAGATACTTAAAGGAAACTACAAATTATATCTATTTTAGTATATCAAAATCAGTAAAATACCAACATGGTTCTTTTGAGATTGTGACCATTTATAATTCCACAAGGTATTATGGTTGCCAAACATGTGAGAGTCTGGGTAATTGTATGTTTTGGAGGTAAACAAGAGAACAGTTAAGAAGTAGATCTTTCCCTCTCTTTAACTTTAACACACAAATTCAGAAATAACTTTTGCAGCTGAAGAATACTAGATTCTATCTGATTTGGATATTTATGACTTATATAAATATTTATATCATATTTTAATGAAATGTACATATAATTTTAAAATCATTTATAATGAATTATAATTCATAATATTTATAATTAATACTTATCATTTTACTTATTTCTAGTATTATCATTTATATTATATTAATAGATAATTTATTCTATGATATTTATAATTTATTTCCTTTACTCTAACCTAAACAATTACATATGTGGTCTAACAATTAGGTTTGTGAACTTGCCACTGTACACTTAACGTTGGCAGCACTATACAAACTACTAGGTAAGTTTCATAACCTTGGTGTATCACTGTCTCAGAGCTATATTCATGTCGACATGGGGCAGTATCTTGCTGAGTGGTGTTCATTATTGTTGCTGTGTGTTTTTGTGTACTGCCACAAGAATGTTAGAGCTTAAATTAGGACAATGAACAACACTAAATTTCTTGTTAAACTTGGCAAGAGTGGAAGTGAAATCAGGGACATGGTAGTTCAAGTTTATGGGAATAATACCATAAATGTTTTTCTGAGGAGAGAGAAAGGGTCTCCCCTTAGAAGAACAAAGAGGGATCAAGGTTGCCAGTAACAAGCAAAATTGACAAAAACTTTGCAAAAATTCCTTGATTTGTGAGTCAAAATCATCATCTGACTGTGAAAAGCATAGCAGACCAAGTAAATAATCCACACAGAAACAAGAAAATCTTAACCAGAAATTTTCGCATGGGAAAGGTGTAGCTCTTGCATCACAACAATGTACCAGCTCACACAGCACTGTCTGTGAGGGAGTTTGTAAATAGTAAACAAATAACTATATTGGAACACCTTCCCTCCTCAGCTGATCTGGCCCCCAGTTACTTTTTCTTTACCCAAAGATAAAGGAAATATTGAAAGGAAGACATTTTAATGACATTTAGGACATCAAGGATAATATGACAAAATCTCCAATGTCTCTTCCAGAAAAAGAGTTCCAACATTGCTTTGAAGGAGCTAGCATTGGAGCATAGCTTCCCAAGGGGAGTACTTTGATGGTGGCCACAGTGATATTCAGCAGGGAACTGTGTGGCGCTTTTTCTGGGATGAGTTGGTGAACTTAATTGTCAAACCACTTACTACTTATTCACTTCCTTCCTGTTTTGAAGTAACTAGAAAAGGTCTCCAATTTTCACCTCCACTTTGAAGCAAAAACAATGACTGCTGAAAATATCCTGTGTTAAAAAGTTAAAAAACATCAATCAGTTCCATAGATAGCAACTGAAAGTTTTAGATGAAAGCCCTCATTTAAACAAATACGCTTTCCTTTCAGTATAACTCTGCTCTTCCATTGGGGAATTACATAAAACAATATACATGTAAAGAAAAAGTACACCACCAGTGAAACTTTGGCAACTGCTTCTAGACAATCCTGTTGAAGTGAGAGAGGGCTACTTTGAGCATTTTCCTGAACTTCCAATAATCTGCCAACCCATCAGCATGACAGTGAGCTAAAAGTGGGGTCTAAAAAAGTCATCTGAGATTTTCTTTGAAATAAAAATGTTTACATTTCAAATTGAAAACATGGAACATGATTTTTGGAAAGCAAATAATTCAATGTATGAGACTTTAAAACATTTAAATCCCTTGGCTGGAAATAAAATAAAGCAATGAAATAAAGGTAAACAAATACAGAGACATGCTTCCATATTTGTAGTAGCAAATAAAAGGTTGAATAACTCAAATCTATAACATAAGAAAAACTCTTCTAAAATCACTACATTCATACCGTGGAGTGTAATGTAGC
>NW_003852515.1:1037078-1091348 GCF_000181295.1 Otolemur garnettii | reverse complement strand
TGATTTTCCCACAGACTTCCTCACCTCAATGAAGGGTGTTGAATTACTTAGGACAAAACTTTTGGATTCCGGCTTATTTCTTTCTTTTTTTTTTTCTTATAATCCATATTCACTCTAGCTGCAGATGCTTTGGACTTTACCTTCAGTTACCCCAAATCTTCCCAGTCTTCTCACTTTTGCATATCTACCACTGATAGAAGCCAGAAGGCTTTAAGCTGGGACTGGGAAACTGAGCAGAGAAGAATGGGGAGGTAGTCCGCTAGGGCAACCTGTGCAGCCATTGGTCACTGGCTGTTGCTAGGCCAGGAACGCTGGGGGAGGGACTCCCCCTAGGGGATTGGGTGGAAAAGGCATGCTGGCGCAAAGAGAGGGCCAATCAACAGAGGCCATTCAGTTAAGGTTTAAAGAAACCGGCTTGGCACCTGTGGCTCAAGTGGCTAAGGCACCAGCCACATACACCTAAGGCGGCGGGTTCGAATACAGCCCGGGCCTACCAAACAACAATAACGGCTACAACCAAAAAATAGCTAGGCCTTGTGGGGGGGAGCCTGTAGTCTCAGCTACTCGGGAGGCTGAGGCAGGAGACCTGCTTGAGCCCAGGAGTTAGAGGTTGCTGTGAATTGTGATGCCACGGCACTCTACCCAGCAGGACAACTTAAGACTCTGTCTCAAAAAAAAAAAAAAAGTTTAAAGAAACCAAGCAATGAAAGCTAGCGAGGTTTGAAAGCCCTAGACAGCCGTGCTGCAACAGCAATCTCTTTGGGATACCTTCCATTGTATTAGAAGCTTTTCTATCCTGTAATGAACTATCACTCTATCACTTCTGCTTACCTGTGTCCTGTAAATTCATTCTTTGATTTACGAGACCAAGAACTTGGCAAGAAGAAAAATCCGTTATCACCAGGCTCCCGATCGTTTCTCATTTGAGCTATTTCTGTGGTCTCCAGCTGGGCTTCCAGCATCCTCTCCTGCTCTCGCTGTCTCTCTTGCTGTCCTTCCCCCTCTGTGAAAAAGGTATGTCAAATCCTGTCACTCCTCTGCTCTCACTGTGTACTCTTACTTGGAATTGCAGGTCAACACTCAGCATTGATTGTAAACCTCTTCAATATGCAGAGCTTAAACCCACCTTGCAATTATGTTCTGGACATTAGACTCTGCCAATTAGGATGAAGGCAGAAATGGCACCGGCTGTCTAGAAGCTGCCTTAAATGCTGCTGCAGCGTGCCCGGGGTGAACAGTATGCGTTGTTTCTTGTTTTGATTTTGCTCTCTGCAGCAGCGTCCTAGTGTCCAGGAACCAGCTGGGTGGACATAGATAAGCAGTTGCAGAAGCAACAGCTTCCTGGCCCCTGAAGAAAGCTGTGCTCCAGATGACGGGCAGAAGCAGTGTATCTCCTGATCCCCTGACTTCCTTCCCTGGTGCACCCTTGAGGGGCACTTTCTGTGGAAGTCATTCCCAGAGGTCTGTCTGACATCTTGTTTTGCCAGTCCTTCTATTGGCGAAAAGCCTATATGCCTCTGGCCAAAAAAGCTGTTTGAGAGAGAGTAGTGAAAAGACTTTGTGCAGGCATACTTGTGAGAAACTGAGGCAAAATCCCATATGGTCGGGTTGGTTGTGGGCATAAAAACCCCTGACCTAAGGTCAGCCTGGTTGATTGCAGGCATTAAAACCCTCTAACTTAAGGCCCACAATGGAGCAGAGGCTTGCAAACAAATTTTCTGTATATCTCAGGAATTTCCTAACTATATCTTGCTTAAAGATTGAAGTAACTGTCTCCAAATGGTGAGGCCAGTAGGACAGGTATTCAATCTATCTTTCTCCCCCAGAGTCTCAGGCTTCATCAGATAAGAAAAGAAGTAATGGCTAACAACATGTTCTCCATTAAGTTATATTAAAAGGATTATGTTGAAAGGATTATGTTAGACAAAGTAGTATCAGTTAATCTGTAGATTGCTAGACTCCAGGCTAGGGAGAATATAATCCCGAGATAGTCACAAAATGTTTATTCATGAGATGGATTATGGATTGTGATGAATATTGATGAAGTCATTGATGTACAGTGTGCATGTGCAGAGCTATTAATGAAGTCATTAATGTACAGTGAACATGTGCAGAGCTGACTATTTAAGCCAGGAGAAAATAAAGAAGCTTGCCATTCGCCATGAGAGAGCAGTGGTCCCTGGCTATTTAAGCCAGGAGAAAACAAAGTAGCTGACCACACACCATGAGAGAGCGATGGTCCCCTTTATTTGCATACAATTTCAATTGCGGGTCTTATTCTCTGTGACATTGCTTCTCCGTGAGACATTAATGGCAACACCTTCCAAAAGTTTTATGATCATCAAATTCACTGAACACAATCCCTTTCTCCTTCAACTACCCAAAGAGGTTTCTGTTCTCAGATACCAGACTAATAAATTATCACACCACAATCAGTCCAGAGTCCCCAGTCTTATGTGTATAAGACCCTCTATACCATGGTGTCTGCCAACTCTGTGGCTTATGACCTTCCACTCTTGCTCCAGAAATACATCAGAAAAGAAAGCATACTGTTAAAAGAAAAAAAAATGAAGATGTTTCTGCTCAGTTGTATTCATAGTGCTATCACTTGTGAATATGTTTGCATTTTCCAGAACAATAAAGGAAAGCTCTAAATGCAATGCTACTCAAGAGGATAGCTAATCCTAAGGGAAGATTTGGAAGTCTGTCTCTTCTGGGACCTTCCCTGGATATACTCTAGCTTAATAGAAGTCCCTGTTTATCTGCTGGAATCAGCATGAAGTATGGATAATCTCCCTGCTTTGAGCACTGGGCTTATATGGCATCACTTTTTTGTTTGTTTTTCCCTTTGTGGGATTTTCAGGTTACTTTCAATAAAAAGTAAGAAAAAAGAGAAGTTATTTTTATTTTTCACACGAGTTGCTGTTAAGGTTTGTACCCCTCTTTTTGCATTTGTTGTTTATAATTATATTTAGAGGAATTTTACATTTGAGTTTATACAATTTCAATTGACTGGCTTATGGCCACTGAAGGACCAGTATATATAGACTTTATGAATTTCAAATACCTCATCATCAGTATTTTGTTATGAATTAGATCACAACTTAGGTAATCTAATTATTTTAGCCACTTACTCTATTTAGGCAAAATTCTGCAGCCAAGTAACTGTAAATATGCACAAACAACTACTAGTGTGCTAAAATATGGCAGGATGGGGAATTTACAAAGCTCTATTTATGCCAAATTAACAATGAACTCTAGTATTCTGAATTTGTAAACTGTATTTATTGATTTTATTTTGTGTTTGAGCTTCAAGAAGGAAAATATGTACTTATGCTTTAGTGACTTTTTGATGACATAAGAACATTTTTAAACCAACTGAAAAAATACTCAATTACTTTGAGTTAGTATCTGGTTTTGATTCTTTTTTGTTTTTCTGATTCAGAATGGATAGCTTTCTTCTTCAAGTTCAGGTTTGAAAGTTAAATGTGAAGCAAATGCTAGAAATATTTTTCCTGCTGGATATTTGTTTCATGAGGCAAAAGATTTCATGCCCAGACTAACATTTTGTTGATACACTCCAGGAACCTCTGACTGCTGAGCTCATTGGAGTGCTGGAAGGAGGTCACTGCCTCCGCAATTTAGGTCTATCTAGCTCTTAAAGTGGGAATACCCCAGCCAGGGAAGGGTAGATGCAGATGACTTCCAGCTTTGAGGATTCTGCCACCATGCTGGTAGAGGATCTAGAAGGCAGATCCTTTTTGCAGAAAACTGTAAAATAAACACATTGAATACATATTTTCCAAATGACTAAGAAATAATTTTATTAGCAAAATGGCCAATAAAATTTCCACTTTTAAAAAGAAATTGCCATGAATGAATAAAGGTGATATTTAATATTTATTTGATTTATTTAAAAAATAAAAAGTAAACTATGGAGTATGATTGGCTATTTTATAATTTTTCTATTAATATTTATTTACCAACATTCCTCCTGAACATCAATGCAAAAATTCTAAACAAAATGTTGGCAAATTGAATTCGATAATACATTAAAAAGATAACACATCATGATCAAGACACGTTTATCCTAGGAATATGAGGTTGTCTTTGGGAGTATCAATAACTCCTTATTGAGTTGTAAGGTTTATATGGAACAACCCACTTAAGGCATTTAATACCTATACGATTTGGTCTTAATAAATCCTCAGTAAATACCATCAATAGAAACTGTCAATAGCCCCAATTTTGGTTTATTCCCTTTGGAAGCATTAGGAGCCACTCCTCCTGAGTGAGGAGACCCATTCCTTTGAGAGAAAGGATTAAGGCTTAGATCATGGAGGGGCTTGGGCTAGAGAGACAACCATGATGTAATAAAAAGCATTTGTGGGCAGAGCCAAGGGGCTGACTGATAGGGGAATCCAAGAACTGTCATGGCGTTGATCTTTACAGTTTTATTATAACCTCCAGAACACTGGGTACTCATATGTGAAGGTGGGAAAGGCAGATGGTAGAATCAGGGTTAGAGCCTGACCATTGAGCTCAGTGAAGGGTGGTGGTGTAGGGGATTGAGGATGCCCATGAGAAAGTAACCAGGACAGATGATGCTCTGGATTGCACAAGCTACTAAGAGAAAGAAGAGAGGACATGGGAACTGATAGGCCAGAATACAGGAAGATCACGAAAGTGAAACCTGTTGTGAACAAGTCAGAGCATTGTAGTGGAATCATAAAGAGGAGAAAGGACAGAGACCGCTGTGGTCATAGAGTGGCAGAGCAGTTAGTTCTTTGTAACACCCGCCCCCTCTTCCTTTAGTAGGGACCACTTTTTATCTTAGCACACTGTTACACATAGAAAATCTACCTTTCCCAGACTTCTCTCAAGTTAGGCTAAGTTCCAGCAACTGAGATGTAAGCCGAAGGGCTGTGCCGAACTTCAGGAAAGTCTCACGGAAAGGGAGGTGGTGAGCCCCCATTCTTTTCCCTCCTTCCTTTCACTTAGAATGCAGACATAGTAACTGAAGACATAATAACCATCTTAGCCCCTGAGGCAGCTCACTAAAGATGGGCGAACAGTAGCACAGATGGCCCTACCCAACTGACCACCTCTAAAATTTTTTTTTTTTTGGTGTGGTTTGTAGGTGAAGGAGATACAAAGCCCTATATAGTTTAAGTTTCTGTTACTTTGGGGTTTATTACTGCTACCAGCTAAACCTCAATGAAACACATTAGAGTCATATACCAAGCTTAAGTGTTTCTGAAGTGAATCATCGTCAGGATTATTGAAGCTGTGAGAATTATAGGAAATATATTTGGCTATTGCAAAATTTTTAATTATATTAAAATCTATGCCCCTATAGCTTTCATCAGCTTTTTATCTTACCATATTATATCATGCCAAGCAGGATTAGTTTTGTTCTTTTACTTCATGACATCTGAAGGCAGCTGATGTGGGCCAAGTCATCATCTTCACAGGCCACGCAAGACCTGGTCTGTCAATCTCTCTTTAGCTTTGCATTTCTTTCCTCTGAGTATGCTCCAATCCCTCTCTATTCTGCTCTCTAAGCTTGGGGTTCAGACCTGAGCACAGGGCCCAGGTGTGGGTCCGAGCAGGCAATTGTCTCCTTCACTCTGGATGACACGCTTCTATCACTTCATTACCTTTTCCAGCAGGTACATCATGTTTTTCATTCATATGTAACTTTGCTTTGACAAACTACATGTCTTGCTCACCTAAGTTGCTACTTGTGTAGTTCTGTTATTTTTCAAGTGTAAGCCTTATATGGCTGCATCTATTAAATTTTATTTGGTGAGATTTGGCTCATTGCTTCACTCCATCTCTTTCTTTCTTTCTTTCTTTCTTTCTTTCTTTTCTTTCTTTCTTTCTTTCTTTCTTTCTTTCTTCTTTCCTTCTTTCCTTCCTTCCTTCTTTCTTTTTTGAGACCGAGCCTCACTCTGTCACCCTGGGTGTGATGTTGTGGCATCATAGCTCACAGCAACCTTAAACCCTTGGAGTCAAGAGATCCTCCTGCCTCAGCCTCTCAAGTAGCTAGGACTACAGGTACCCACCACAATGCCCAGCTAGTTTTTCTGTTTTTAGTAGAGACTCTAGGCTCTTCCTCTTCCTCAGGCTGATCTTGAACTTCTAAGCACAAGTAATCCACCTAAATCAGCATCCCAGGGTGGTGGGATTACAAGCATTAGCCGCCACAGCCCCCACAGAGATTTTGGAAACTCTAGTTCTGTCACCCATTGTATTCCCCTAATGTAAGCCTTGCATTGTTTGCAGTTTTGAGAAGCCATGTTTCTTCACATAAATCTCTGATTGAAATGTTGGATAAAGCTCCTTGTCCTTGGACAAAACCTTCCTCGATGCTGCTATTCATCAATGTATTCATTAGAGTTCAGGGGAATATAATTTGCAGCAAATCATTGTTCTCATGATTGTCTTCAGGATTTCTTAGCCCAAGAATAGGAAAGCTTAAAAAATCTTCTTAAATCATTTGGCCATGCAAGCCTGTTTGGAGTGGGCAAATGTCCTTTTCAAGGTGCTGATAGTTCACCATTGTCAAAACTACGATGTGTTGAGCTCGAGCTAGATCATCTTTCCTTACTGTAATGAGGGGTGTATTAAGTCAGGATATACTGAATTGTAGGCCCAAATCCTGTAATAGGACACTGGAACACATGCTTGTGTGACAGAGGTGGCCATGTTTGCATGTCCTCTTTTAAGGTATTACTTTGGAACTGCACAGTGATCACATGAATGAGGGGAATTCTGCCTCATTTATGAGCCACATTGATTTGGATTCTGGTTCCTACTTTGTGTAGGAACAGATAACCTAAATTAGCCATTATTTGAAGGGTGTGCAATTTCAATTTCATTAGGCTCAATGAGAGAAGAGTGTTTGAAATTACACAAATCATCATAGGCTTTTAGGAGGTCTTTTTCTCCTTCCAGGTTGGAGGAGCCAAATGTCAGTTTTATTCCTTAAATAACATATTATTAAAGGAAAATAGTTGCTTTTTCGAAGCTACTTACTCTACGCAAGCAGGTTTGTCTTTTAAAATGTTAAAATTATTAAACTTTCTTATTTTCCCCAGTAGAGAACAAACTTATTTTCATGCATTGAGGACTCAAACTCAAGGAGATGCTAAGTTGGTGTGTGTAATACCAATGATGGGATGATAATATTTGCTCCTGGGGATGTTTGAGCCAAAGAAGGATAAATTTCTGGAATGAAATCTAAGAGTCAAATAAGAATACATTTTGTGCTGGTATGAAACAGTTAAGGTCTTTAGGTATCCACAAGCTCAGCTTCTGATTATATCCCAGTTCTGGGGGCCTCAGGACAATGGAAAAGTGGTTTAGGGACAGAAGAGGTGTTCCAAAGATTTTCCAATCTGGGATTTCATGTCAAGACTCAGTCTGGTACTATGACCCCAGCTTAAGGCTATTGCAAAGGCCAAACTATTAGTGTGGGTCTTTCATGTAAATTTGTTGAGATCTTCTTGGCTTGTGTGTGGCTTGTGGTCTCCCTACAATGACCAGGTATAGCTGTGTTTCACAGTTTCCCAACACAGTGGCAGTTCTACTCTTTTTATTCTTATTATGTGTCAGGCACATTAGGGGCTTTACAACCACGACCACATTTAACAAAAACTCTCTGATGCAGATATGATACATTATGATCCACATGCTACAGATGTAGGATGCAAAGATCATGTTGGTTAATGAATCTTCTTAAGGGCACACAATTAGGAGCAGATGAGCCAGGACTTGGACCCAGGTCTGTTTGACCCCAATTCTCTTTATTTCCACTATACATGCCGCTTCCCCTTGCTCCAAGAGAGGATTCTTTCATTTCAACTTGGCTCATGGAATCTGGGGGGTCAGGGCAACCTTGAGAAGGAGGCAGACAGCTTAAAATATCTGTCTAGTTCTGCCCAACACTTCTTTCTGACTCATGCCTACGTGCTTGCTGCTGAATTCTTCCATATAATTTAATTATTGGAAGGGCCATAATCTCTGAGATTTGACCTCACCTGATCTGGGGTCTGGTCTTAGTTAAAAACCCTGGGGAAGGGTTATTGCTCCAGTTAGAGAGAAATATTATCAAATTCTTCTTGGCTTATCTATCATTTGTAGTTACATGTGGCCACTGGCTTAGTCACCAACATGCTGCTCACCAATAAATGGCCCCACTTCCTGAGGGAGTGTTATGACCAAGGGAAATTGGGATCAATATGTCACTTGGGTCAAATGTTCAAACAGGAGCATTATATTAATTCACTTTTTTCATGATGTATCTGTGTCTTGTTCTGAAGAACAAAGAGTTCTTTCTTACAGACCTGTAACACACAAGCATGAATCATGGCACTTGGACTCTGGAAAGAAAAACAGCAAAACCAAGTGATCAAAAAGGCAGCAGTAGCTCCCAGAGTGCAGCTGAGTCAAAATGTTCTGCCCAGTAAGAGACAAATTCCCACCCAGTCCAAAAGCAGTCGTACTGCCTTAAGGGATTCTGCTCTTCCTGTGAAATTTGCTTTGGCCCTGAGTTATATTTTTCTCATTGTCAAAATCCATTTTAAATGCTAACCAAAGCAATGGTGAATTCCCCAAACCTCCCTAATAGAAAAATACCAGAAATTTCATGGAAAGAGATATTATTGGTTGCATTCAAATGGCTTTAAAACACAAAATAAGAAACATAAAAACATCTAAGATGGGTTTTAATTTTGTATCCCTCATAGCAGATCAAACACAATAATTGAACATAACAAAATAATAAGCTTCCTCTTCTACATCCAGATTGAAAATGTGAATAAATCCAAATTAAGGAGCTCTAATAGTTTTTTAGAATGGTTGTAACAAAGTACCCCAGGTTGAGTGCTTAACAGCAGAACTTTCCTATCCCATAGTTCTAGGGTCTGGCAGTCCTAAATCAAGCTGTTGACAAGGTTGGTTCCTTCTGAAGGTTGTAGGGGAAGGATCTCAACCTTGTAGTTGGCCTTTTAGATTTTCTCATGATTGCTATGGACAAACACTGTTAGTTTTTTTGGTTTTTTTGGCTGGGGCTGGGTTTGAACCTGCCACCTCTGGCATATGGGACCAGAGCCCTACCCTTTTGAGCCACAGGTGCCACCCAACACTGTAAGATTTAATCTGGTTTGTCTTTTAAAACTGTTGTTGTTGACAACTGAGTGGAAAATGGCAACAAGAAGACAGGCAAGACTACCAATTGGTGTCCACACTAGAAATTGTGACAGTGTAACTAAATAGTGGGAGAGATTCTGGATTAAAGATAAAACTTTTGTGAATCAAAGAACACTATTAAGAGAATAAAAAGGCAACCTACAGAATGAAAGAAAATATTTGCAAATTGTACATCTACTAAAGTTCTATGATCCAACATATATAAAGAATGTCTACAACTCAACATGAAAGGAAAAACAGCCCAACCAAAATATAGGCAGAGAATAAAATTGGCCATTTCTCCAAAGAAGATATATAAATGGTCAAAAAGCACATGCAAAGAAGTTCAATATCATTAATCATGAGGGAAATGCAAATCAAAACCACAGTGCAATAGGACTTCATAGCCACTAAGATGGCTGTAATTAAAGAAAAAAGACAACCAGAAACAAGTGTTGACCAGAAGGTGGAGAAATTGGAAGCCTTGTATATTGCTGCCAGGGATATAGAATGGTGCAGTTACTGTTGAGAATCAGTTTGGTGGTTTCTAGAAAAAATTAAATACAGAATTTTCACATGACCCGGTAATCTTACCCCTAAGCATATACCACAAAGAATTAAAAACAGAGACTCAAACAGATATGTGTACACCAACATTCATAGCAGCATTATTTACGATCACCTTAAGGCAGAAACAACCCAAGTTTCCATCAACAGATTAATGGATAAACAAAATGTAGTACACTTCACCTTCTGTATGTATGGGTTCAAATAACGTTGGGTTAGAAATATTCAGAAATAAAAAGCTGTGTCTGCATCAAACATGTGTGGACTCTGCTCTTGTCATTATTCCCTAAACAGTACAGTATGACCACTACTAACATAGCATTTACTATGGATTAGGTATTCTAAGAGATCTAGCAATGATTTAAAGTGTACGGGAGGACATGTCCATGCTGTACGCATGTACTATGCCAGTTTGCATCAGAAACTCGAGCTTCTGTGGATTTTGTTATCCACAAGAGGAACCAATTCTCCATGGGCACCCAGGGACAACTATACATATAGTTGATTCTCATCATACATGGTAGTTACGTTCTACCTGACTGAAGTAGACTGATTGTTTTCCCAAAAAAACTGAATCAGTGAATGCTGACTCATTGTTACTAGGAAAATATAGATTAGGTTCCTGTGAGCATATACTTACAATATTTTCATCAAATAAGCAGTGATTTATGTGTGTTTGTGTTTAAAGACACTTTATTTAATACATATTGTTGATTCCTCAATGTTGAATTCACATACAAAGCACTCCGGCCTGGATTAAGCTTCTCTAACACATGCGTTTTCTCCAGGAGACGAATCACAGCCTTCATGCACTTAGAAACCAGAGACAGCACCTCAGCACTATGCTTAGGGGCCATTCGAAAAGTGAAACCACCAAAAAAGCGCAAATATGTGGAAAACTTGTTGCTAAAAAGACCAGAGAAATGATATTTATTTACAGTACGAGAGTGGAAATAATCACAGCATTGCTTTGACCTCAGCTGAGAACGTGAATGTTAGGTGATTAACATATGTTGCCACTCTAGGCTGCATGTGATGGCTGACACCTGTAATCCTAGCACTCTGAGAGCCCAAGGAGTATGGACTGCTTGAGCTCAGGAGTTAAGGACAAGCCTGAGCAAGAGACCCCATCTCTACAAAAAAAAAAAAAGAAGAAGAAGAAGAAGGAGGAGGTGGAAGAGGAGGAGGAGGGAGAAGGAGAAGAAGAAAAAGTAGCCAGGCATTGTGGCGGGAGGCTGAGGCTGGGGGATCATTTGAGTCAGAAAGGTTGAAATTACTGTGAGCTCTGACACCATAGCATTCTACCCTGGGTGACAGAGTGAGACTCTGTCTCAAAAAAAAAAAAAAAAGTTGCCACTCTGCACATGCCCACAAATGACCACAAACACTTCATGAGTATTGATTTTAGGGTTATGAATAAATTTTAGCAAGTAGGCAGATTCACAAATGAATTCTCTGATGAGGATCAAGTATACATACAATGGAATATTACCCAGCCTTCATTCCTATAAAAACCCGTGGCACATGTAGCAACATGGATGCACTTTGAAAAGATTATATTAAGTGAAATAAATCAGACATAAATGCACAACTATTATTTAATTCTGCTCACTCAAAATTCAGACAAATTTACAGAAACAGAAAGTATATTAGAAGTTACCAGGGGCTGAAGTGTGTGGGGGAGGGTAGGGAAGGGAAGTTATTGCTAAACGGATATAGTTTCAATTTGGGGTGATGAGTTTTGGAAACAGATAGTAGTGATGACCACACAATTCAAGATGGTTAAAATGGCATATTTCTTATGTTTTATACAATTTAAAAAAAATTTAAGGCCCACTAAGGAAGACATAACAACCATTTGCCTTTGGAAGGGCAAAAAGGAGTGAAAGTGCAGGTGACGTATCTTTAGCTCTCAGTGACATAAGTAATGGTATTCAAAAACATTATTTCATTGGTCTCATAATTGTTACCATCTTACCTTACTATGGAGCTCAGCCCCCTCAGCACTACTATGATATACACACAACAGTCCTTATGAGTGTCACTGGGAGAGGCCCTAACAGTGTCTGAATCATACAAAGGATGCAACAGATTACAGTTGAATTCTCTACATAAGGGAACAAGGACATATATTTAAGTGGAAAATCTGAGGCTTTATGGCCTGCCTAGTGGGATATTAATAAAGCTGAGTAAGCAACTTTCCCTGTTAACTAGTCCTGCGAGCTCTGCTTCTCTGCACATGATTACCTTTACAGAATGTTCCTCACTTTTGTATTGATTCAGTCCCCTGCATGGTTGCTAGCTCCTTTCTGTTACTTTCTCAAGGGGAAAAAGAAAAATCAATTCAGCGTGGCTGGAAGACATTCAGCTTTATCTAAAAGTGATCGATGGCAATAATTTTCATCTTTGTTACTCTCTTGTTCCAAGAAGCTGAGCTTCCAAAAGCTTTGCAGGAAAAAATAAAGCAGATGGTGAAGAAAAACATAAGGTAATAGCACCTCAGGGGCAGGAGCTCAGAAGAGCTTTGTGGATCATTCAAGGATGCCGTCAGAATGCAACTGGGAAAATCATGTATACATGAGCAAAAAGAAAAATTTACAAAGAAGCTGAGGAAAATGGGCTTTAGACTAGTTTTCATGTTTAATGTATATTTAAAAACTGAGGTTCGGTCATGAGTTTTCAATGAATACAGCCATATGTCTGGTACAGGTTTGTTGGACAGCCTAATAAGCGCCTTCTAATCTTAGCAGATGGGTGTTGTGATGTTCTGATTGTGCTTTTTCTATTACCAAAGGTAAAGTGTAAGAAATCTTGCAAGACAAGATTAGAAACATGGATTTTGCATTCTTCATCACGTTTTCTCCTTTTATACATGTCAAAAATGTATACTTTGTGATTTTTCCTGTTATTTTAATCCTATATTATATTATGAAAAAAACTATACGTTGAGGATACATTTAGGTATTTGCAATGAATTGAATGTCTATCTTCCCCCAAAGTTCATATGCTGAAATCCTAACTGTCAGTGTGATGGTATATATTAGGAAGTAGGGCTTTGGGGAGAAAGTTAGATCATGAGGGCAGAGGCCTCATACCTGAAATTAGTATTCTTACACGTATTTCATTTAAAAACACATCTCAGAGAACATTCTTACCCTCCTCACCATGTGAGGATACAAGAAGACAGCACTCTACAATCCAGAAAAGGTTCCTTAGAAGAATCAGACTGCACCAGCACACTAAGAGTGGATTTGTAACCTTTAGACCTGTGAGAAGTTATTAGTAAGCCACCCAGCCCTGGATACTTTCTTATAGCAGCCTGCACAGACTAAGGCAATATTAAAATAAAAATTTCAGTTTTCAATCTAAAAGGGAACTATAACAATCTTAGGCAACTTAAAAGTTTCTTATTGGGAAATTAGGTTAGTCTCTGATGACACCTGCCTGACTTAAATCTACCCCTAGTGACAAAGGGTGGCTGTGGCTCTCTCTATCTCTACTGTAAATCAGACATCGGGGAAATTTTTTCTTTGCACCGTGGAGTCACGGCACCTTGTTATATATTCAAAAATATAAATATCTTTCTTGATCATGTCACCAAGTCAGACCCTGGAAATAGGACCAACCAAATTTTGAGGGCTGAGTATAATTTACTTCAACAGAATGTTTAAAAAAATACTTTAGACCAACTTAGGAGTTTAAGTAAAGAATGATTTACTCATCAGGCAGCACTCAAAAGGAGTGGTTCAGAAGGCTCCACTGTGCAGTGTGGGCAGGGAATAATTATAAACAGAAAACAGAAGTAAAGCACAGAATTGGCTTGATTGATCAGCTAGACGTTTGCTTCATCTGGACATAATAGGGTATGATCAATTGGAAGCCTGCGATTGACTAAAGCTCAGCTGCTTATGATTAACTGAGACCTAGCTACCTGTAAAACATATACTCCTGAATTAGGTCTTGTTTCATTTATGTAGTAATATAAGTTGTAGTTCCTTACATAGAAATTCAAAGGAGGGAGACAGCTGCAGACCAACGAACTCACACTTACTTGAGTTAATAGATAGGCTTTGCTGTTTCAAACTCCTGTGAACAAGAAATGGCTTGCTCTTGGGTACCATAAAAGGTGAACAACTTTTGTGAGAGGGAAATTCTATACTGAGTCTTCTAGGTGCTATATGTGGCCATTAGTGCGTGACAGTATCTTACCCAATCACTAACCTCCTCAGAAGGGTCACAGGTTGTTAAACTGAGGAGACCAGGGTGTATAAGAATTGGTGGTGTTCCTCAGCTCACATGCCACCAAGACCAAGGCTACTTCCTCTTGGAGAAGGTGAAAAAGTACCAAGAGTGACTCTACTGAAGTTTGTGAAAGGAAATCCAGTCTTAGACAGAAAGAAATACCCAACAAAGAAGAGGCAATGAAACATATTTAGAGAGAATAAAGGGAAACCAAATCAAGGTGGAAAAATTTGATACATGCAATAAAGAGAGGGCCCTCACTGTTCAATTACACCCACAGGGCTACGTAGCATAGGCATGATGAGCCTGATGGCATGAGTCCTCAGAGATGTTACGACTTTCAGATAAAACTCAATATTAAGAAGTAGTACCAGGGAGGACTTCTGTCACAGATGATGGAGAAGGAACAGAGGAGTTGGGGCTGCTGGTGACTCAGGATGGCTGGCTTCAAACAACCTGGCTTGGCGGGTCAAGGGACCAAGGGAACACTGGGCTCAAATTCCTCTTTTTATACAGGATTAATTCAATTCCTGAAGGATTCACATGAGTTGAGCAGAACCAAACCTTCAATCAGTGCTAACTCTATTCAAAACTGCTTTACTTTAACCATGGTACTCATGGGACAGCTATTTTTTTTTTATTAAATCATCACTGTGTACACTACTGCAGTCATGGGGTACAATGTGCTGATTTTATATATAATTTTAAATATTTTCATCAAACTGGCTAACATAGCCTTCATGGCATTTTTTTAGTTATTGTATTAAGACCTTTATATTCCACATTTAGTAATTTCACATGTACCCTTGTAAGATGCACCGTAGGTGTGATCCCACCAATTACCCTCCCTCCACCCACTCTCCCCCCCCCCCTTTCCCCTTTCCCCATATTCTTGGGCTATAATTGGGTTATAGCTTTCATATGAAAGCTATAAACTAGTTTCATAGTAGGACTGAGTACACTGGATACTTTTCCTCTACTATATCCAGGGGACAGCTATTTTTAAGGGCTAAATAGCTCTGGGAATGAATAATGTATTCTCCCTGCAAAGTATTCCCACAGCATATGAGAACTACAGCTTACATTTATCGAGGACTTGTGAGTGCCAGGTGCAGTTTTGTGTACTTTCATACATATTATTATGTCATTTCATCCTCACAACAAATCGGTGAGGGGGTTTCTATGATTATACCCTTTTTACAAATTGGAAAGCAGGCCTGGACCAGGAGCTAGGTAAAGGAAGAATTAGTTTTGTGCATTGTCTTTGAGTATAAAAGGAAGTTATTTTAAAAATATTCTTGCAACATATAGGAAATATTAATAACATCTTCTCAAAGCATTTGATTTGCCCAAGAGAACCACATTTGTGAGGAATCATGGAAACCAATTACCATGACCACAAGTCATTTCCTTTATGCTAAAGCAGCCATGTGCAAACGCATTTAGAAGCAAGTTAGCTCACTCCTTAGCTGTATTCCTTCCTGTTTTCCTTTTCCAAACATGAATTCATTCTCATATTTTAGATTACATATTAATTATGCCCTGGGACACAAGGCACAAAGTAGTATTTATAAATGTTCGACCAAGAGCATCTTCTAAAAAATGTTACCAACTGCTAAGTAGTCACATTCATTTACTATAAAATCACTCAGTAATAAATTTAAGCCAAATACTTTGAGGAAAGAAAGGATAGAAGGTTTCCACTTTAGTGATATGTGAAAATCTTTTAGGCAATATAAGCTCACAGTCACTTTTTCCTGCTCCCATTTGAGCAAAGAGGCAGATGAATATCAGCAGTGAAAGTTCTGAAGAGCACGCTGGAGCAGTCGGTTCAGCATGAGAAGAGGCATTGTCTATCTAGATGAGTCTGGGCTGTCCACAGAAACAGAACAAATAGGATGTAGAGCTGTGTACACTCCTCATATGGGAGTGTAAACAGTTAAAAAAAAAATGCAGCAGGACCTCTGTATGTTGACCCCTAAGGGACTGTAACAAACTAGTCAACATATGGAGGTGGCCAGCATAAGGAACTAGGCCTACTGTCCTGACATGGACATGTGACGTGTGTTCAATCTATAAAAATTAGGTCAACTTAAGGAGGTGGTCAATGTAGGGAAGTGGTCAACTATAGAGGCTCTATTGAGTATATAAAGGTTTATTTTAAGGAATTGGCTCATATGATTATGGAAGCTGAGAAGTCCCATTATCTGTAGTTGGGAAGCTGGAGACCCAGGAAAGCTGACAATATAGTCTGAATCTGAAGGCCTGAAAAACAGGAAAGCCATTAATGTCACAAGTTCCAGTTTGAGCCCAAGTCCAAAGGCAGGAGAAGATTGATGTCCTAGCCTGAAGAAAGGCAGAGAGCAAATTCTCCTTTATTCAGAGTTTTGTTCTATTGAAGTCTTCAGTGAATTACATGAGACCCACCCATGTCAGGAATGGCAATCTTCTTTATTCATCTACTATTTAAAATGTTACTGTCATCCAGAAACACTCTAAAAAGATGCACATAGAATAATGTTTAACCAAATAAATGGGCACCTTATGGCATGGTCAAGTTAACCCATAAGATTTACCATCACACTGTTTATCTTCTCTCCTTCTCTGTGGCAGGCTCATGTTTCCTGATATTCGTATTCTATATGCCCTTCTGGGCTTGCCCATGCATCAAGTGTTGACCAACAGGACTTTAGCAAATATGATAAACTTGGAGATTTGATAAGTACTTGCACACTGGAGATTGTGCTTTTGAAACATTCCTTTTTGAAATCCGACCGCCATGCTGTTAGGAAGGCCAAGTAACCTAGCAGAGACACTTGTGTGGAGGAGAACTGAGATTCTGGTTGAAAGCCCCAGCTGAGCTCCCATCAGTGGCTCCCTGAGATCTTTAGGATAAAGTCTAATTTAACATGGAACATGAAGATAATTGTAGTCCGACCTTTACTTACCTCTCCAGTTCAGCCTATGAGTTTAGTCCAGCACTCTCACTGGACCAGGCCCAGCCTCTCTTGAACTATCCTTCCCACTTCTACCTCACCATGCCAACTCTTCTTTCCCCTGGGCATCAGCCTGCATGTATCTCTTCAGGATCCCTTAACATGCTATTTACCTCTCTTATAGCACTTAACCTGCTGTGCTGCAACTGGGTCCTTTTTTACCTCTCCCCTTACTAGACTATAGCCTATTTGAGGACATGGAACAAATACTTCACTTATGTATCCAACCCTGGTCACAGGGCTTGGCACATTGTGCCTGCTCAATGCATGCTACTTACGCCACTCTGCCATCATTCCAAGGTAACGCATATAAACAGGCTTATCCTCACTCCTACATCAGAGACAGATGGAAAAGCTATTGCTCTGAAAAGAATGACTTGACAAAAGTTACATCTATAGCGGTTCTCAACCTGTGGATTGCGACCCCTTTTAATTGTATTAAAGGGTCATGGCATTATGAAGGTTGAGAATCACTGGTCTAGAATAATGTCAAGGTCAAGTTAAGCAGATTTCAAAGGGAAACCAAGCTTCAAAAGTGGGTACGTGGTTAGAGACAAGAGTTTAGAGCTTGACTAACTCCTGCATATTCTTCAGCATTTATTACATGTTTCACTTCCTCTGAGACCACATCTTTTAATCAGATGGGTTAGATTAGAAGACTTTTCCCCATGTTCTTAGATGGCTTTGTTCTTTGCTTAGAATTGTATAGTAATTGTCTATCTTTTTTTTAAATGTCCACATCTGCAATTAGACTTGGAATCATTGAATTAAAGAGCGGCTATATCTTAGTCATATCTCAGGTGGAGAGCACATGAGCACAATAATGGCACATAATATATGCTCAAGGAATATTTGTTCTGAATGAATGAATGAGCCAAGAGAATAAGACTTAGAGAAAGCAGACAGGTTGAGATCAGATGGGACTAGGGAGGGAGAAGAGTGACTCAAAATGTTGCCTTGAGCATAGGCTAATATTTGAGACTTCCCCTCATGGTGCACTGAATATCAGCTGAGCTTAATAGCCAGAGATGAGAAGGGACACTCATTCCAGCTCTGAGACTTCCCTGGTTCTTCCAGCAGAATTGATTGATGTGCTCTTGTGGTTTCCAAATTCATTTCAGCCGAAAATGATTACAATGAAGCTCAATATGTAAAATGGATGAAAACAGAGCTCTTTTCCTGGTTGAAGTGGATGAGAGGACTCATCCCACCTGCTGGCCCCTTTTCCCCTATCAGACCATGTCTTTCTCCCCATGTCATTTCAGCAGCACCCAGACATGCTTTAGAGAAGCCCAGTCTGAAAATCACTATTCTAACTTTTCTTAAGATAGAAATCAAGCTGCCCTGACTGCTCTTCTAATGAATTTTCTCTAGTGGCAGCAAGCATTGCATTGCCATTGGTATAAGGCATGTAGCACACATCTGGTAGTCTACTGAATTTCTTGGCCAGAAAAATTCCTCCATCTCATCCCAGTCCTTGCCTCATTTTATATCCTTTTATATCAGCTCATCTTTTTCTCCAGCCATTGCTATGGCCAATAGTTTCGTGCCAGTGTATGCAGGCAAGACCTACCCAGTACACTGAATATCTTTGGCTTTCTGCTCTGGACTTCTCTCCTGCTGCTGCCTGTGAGAGCTCACTCAGCCATCCTGGCACATGCTCAAACCTGAAACCAACCTGAGGAAACCCTTGACCCACGGAGAACAGGAGCTGTGGATAAAACGGACATCTTCTGTGACTTGTGTCGGTGATTCTAAGGCATGTGTAATAAAGGCCCTGGGAAGATCTGACGGAGACTGTGTGCCAGCACCCACAGCAGTAAAACCCCGTAAGACAGGTGTTTCCTCCTCTTCTGTTTTCTTCTCAATTCCCAATCCTGATTCTTGGGATCTATCCAAGACAAACTACCTACACTGACGTGGTTGTCTCAGGTTGTTTGAGGGTTAACCAAGTTAACACACCCCCCTTGACCTCTTTTTTTCTTCTTAGTACTTACCTTCTCTGATATATTTTATATTTTTTCAGCTGTTCATTTCTCTCTCTCCTCCAGAATATAAACAGCACAAGACTGGGACAGTGTTCCTATCAATAGTATATTACCAGTGCTGTAAATAATGCTTGGAAAGCACTCAATGCATATTTTTTTAAATTAATCTGATTCCCTGGTAGTCAGGATGGATGTGATTTGGACACATTCATCAGGTAGCACATACCCCTTGGCTGGGGACTGGAGCTCAATGTGGATATAATATAGTGCTAGGAATGTTCTCAACCACCAGATATATAGTTTTTGTGGACTACAAGATTCTTGTCATAGTCAGCAGCAGTGGACAAAGCACCATTCACACCATAGTTCACACACAACTGCCCTGCCTCACATTATGGCCATTCAATTGATGTCACAGGAGAAAGGACACTTGAGGACAGCTGCCCTGGACCAAAGTTGAGCCAATAAATGGGGGACCCTTTGTAGCAGTGAAAAGGCACAACATGTCCCAAATTGAGCCTCCAGTCTCTCTTATTGAGGGGGTAGTAGGGATAGGCTCACCATACTTCATCATTTTGGGGTTGGTTGCCATAGGCTTGAGTAGAAACAAGGATTTCTCTCCTGGCAATAAGTGATGCAAGGAGGCATCTGACTGCCAAGAATAGGGATGAGTTCCAAGTCTGGAGATGGAAAGAGTTGAGAACCAGAATAGGGATGAGTTCCAAGTCTGGAGATGGAAAGAGTTGAGAACCAGAATAGGGATGAGTTCCAAGTCTGGAGATGGAAAGAATTGAGAACCAGGGCAAGAAAACTAAGTGAAAGCACCCCAGAACCAAACAAGTGGTGGTAGAGACAGTCCATCTCAGTATTTGCACCAAAGTCTGGCTGCTTGAGTCTTTGACTTGGTATTTAACTGTCAGAAAGGCAAGATGTAGGTACAGTAGCCTGGCTTTCAGGACAGATGGGGGATAGCCGTTATCAGGCAGTTAAAAACACAAGAAAATGATCAGGACCCATGGCCTAAGAAGTAACAGTAGGTTTGGGGATCAAGAGGGCCAATTATTGGGAACTGTAGAATCTGTGGTGACTACATTTGTACTAGGTCACTCCGTATAACATTTTAGTAAATGCTGGGAAGGCTTTTCTCTGCATGTTTAGTGCTCTGTTTAGGGAGACTGCGGGGCTAGCAATTATGCTCACTCTTTGTGGCTAGGGATACTTAAAACATTTTGAAGGGGTATGTTCAAAATCGCCTGGAAAACTTGGTAAAAATGCACATTTCAGGACTTTATCCCAGTGAGCTTCTGAGTTAAGTAGGGAATCTGCACACTAACCCCACACCGCAGGCAGTTCTGATACACCCAGTCAGTGCCACACTTGAGAAACACAGACTTAATACTCAGATGATTTTCTGCCTCAGGAACTTTTGGAATTCATTGACATTTGAGAGACATATACTGCTAAACAATTCTATATTCCTGGATCCCCAAACTCAACCTCCTTTACCACGCAGCTGGAGCAGCACGGTTTTACATTACACCCTCCATACTGGACATCTCACTTATGCTCTGAAACGTATCATGGGAGAAGAATTCATTTTGTTTCCAGTGTGAACAGCTGTAAATGAAACACATGATGCTTCAGCCACCTCAAACCTTTATGGAAAGGTCTGGAAAATACCACCACCACCACCACACACACACACACACACACACTCTTTCTCTCTCTTTAAAACACACCAACTGCCACACTAGAAAAGAAATTTTTCCTTGGGGCCCACACAGCTCTCAAGTACCCAAAGTGAAGAGACATGTGAATTATATATGCTTCACAAGGCCCTGGGCTCAAACTAATGTAAGTTAAATACAACTTACATGGCAGTTAATGTGTTAAAAATACATTATAAGATCTTTCCAGAAGATTGTTTATATTTTTAATGGGTAACCAGATGCAAAGAAATCAGTAGAGAGTGCAAAACTAAGGGACTCGTACAGAATCCTGGGCTTTGGTTTTGCAAGGTGCCTGGAATTGAAAGCAAATAAAGGGGGCTACACCACTGCCACCCAAAGAAAGAACCAAGAGCCAAGTGCCACCTGTAGTCAACATGTGACATCAAGGGGCACAGGCGGGTTTCTTCCTTCATACACCTTGTAAGTACACGTGATCTTTTGTGAGCTGCTTCCTCATTCTTTCTGCTGTCTGCCAGAACAACCGTCTAGAAATCTCAACTCTGCAATAACTCCGATAGTAGTAGGGGCAGAAATAACTTTATAGCAACCCTTTAGTTCAGGAGAATGGAGAGCAAAAGCCTTTATTCACTTTTATAAGAACAACTATGATAGAATCCTTTCTGGAAATGATTACTGTATTCAGGTCTGATTATATTATTTTATTTAGAGAATAATGGTTTATTTGAGATGAATTGTGACAAACTGAAAGAGGAAGATGAAGGGTTCTTAGAAATCTTTTAAATAGGAGAAATGCCTGGGAAAGCAGAGTGCATACCCACATGTCATATTTTTTTAATGTATTATGAAATACAATATTTAAAGAATTCTTAGATGCACATCTTTTCGCATCTGAACGACTCAGAAACTATTCAAACAGGAACAACTCAGTTTAAATGCAGAACAATACCAGTATCATTGAAAACTCCTGGGTGCCTCTTCCCACTACTTTCTAGTTATCATCCCATTTCTTTCTATTATAACTGTATTCTATATGTATTTATACATACAGATTTTAGATGTGCATACTTACATATGTGTATATACCAATACTTTATTTATACTTCTATGTTTTGAGATTTTATAATTGATACTGTACTACAAAAAAATCTATAAATTTCAGTGAAACTTGGTTCTGAGATTCATCAATGTTATATGTGATTTAATCGTAGTCACTATTGTTCAGTATTCCATTATATGAATACACCAAATTTATCTATCTTCTGTTGAGTACATTTGGGTTGCTGCTAGTAAACCTTTTACATGTTAAAACCTATTGGTTTATAGAAAGCATTTCTTAGGTTCTAGGCATGGATTACTTGTATTTTGTGTGCTACAAAGATTTTCTAGTTTATGGGTTTTATTTTTAATTTTATTTATGGTATCATTCTTATTTTTAAATATTATTTGATTTTATTTGGGCTTTCTTTTCTTTTCTTTTCTTTCTTTTTTTTTTGCAGTTTTTGGCCAGGGCCGGGTTTGAACCTACCACCTCTGGCATATGGGACTGGCGCCCACTCCTTTGAGCCACAGACACCACCCTATTATTTTATTTTTTATTAACACGTGATAAGTTGACAATTTTATTAAAAAAATTTGAAAGTTTAAAACTTGCATACATTGTATAATGATCAAATCATGGTAATTAGGAAATTTAATTCCTCAAATACTTTTCATTTCTTTGTGGTAAGAACATTCAAAATCTCTCTTCTATGTGATTTGAAATATATAATACAATATTAAATATAGTCACTGTGCAATAGAACACCATAGCTTATTCCTTCTAACTGCACCTTTTTAACTACTGACCACCCTGTCCCTGTCTCCGACCTCTTCCACCAATCCCTGAGAGTCACCATTCTATTCTTTACGGCTATGCGATGAACATTTTAGATTACATACATGAGTGAGATGGTATGTTATTTGTCTTGTCGTGTCTGGTTTATTTCACTTAACATAATGTCTTCCAGGTTCATCCATGCTATTGCAAATGATAGGATTTCATTCCTTCTTATGGCTGAATGGTATTCCATTGTGTATATCTCATATACCAGGTTTGGTTTATCTGCTCATCTGTTGATGAACACTTAGGTTGATTCCATACACTGACTATTGTGAATGGTGCTACACTCAACTTGAGAGTGCAAATATCTCTTTGACATACTGGTCTCATTTTCTTTGGGTATACCCAGTAGTGAGATTGCTGGATCGTATGGTAGTTATATTTTTTAATATTTTTCAGGAACCTCCATACTGTTTTCTGTAAATGGTTGACCTAATTTATATTCCCACCAACATCATATAAAACTTTCCTCTTCTCCACATCTGCATCAACACCTATTTTCTTTTGTCTTACTGATAATAGCCATTCTAACTGGGGTGAGGCGATACATCGTTGTGGTTTTGATTTGCATTCGCTTGGAGACTGGTGATGTTGGGAATTTGCACATGCCTGTTGGCCTTTGTTACGTCTTCTTTTCAGCAATTTATATTCAATTCTTTTCTCATTTTAAAATTCAGATTACTTGCTTTGGTTTGATTTTTTGCTGTTAAGTTGTTTGAGTTTCTTGTGTATTCTGAATATTAACCATCTGTCAGATGCATGGTTTGCAAATATTTTCTCCCATTCTGTACATTGCCTCTCTACTCTGTGGATTGTTTCCTTTGCTTTTCAGAAGTTTCTTAGTTTGACATAATTCTCTTAGTCCATTTTTGCTTTCGTTACCTCTGCTTTTGAGGTCTTACTCAAAAAATCCTTGCCTAGATCAGTGTCATGAAGCATTTCCCCTGTGTTTTCTTAGTAGTTTCACAGTTTTGGATCTTACATTTAAGTCTGTCCTTAATCCATTTTGAGCTGATTTGTGTATATAGTGAGAGATAGTGGTCTAGTTTCATTCTCTGCATATAGTTAACTAGTTTTTGTAGCACCACTTACTGAAAAGACTGTTCTGTCTCCCCGTGTGTGTTCTTAGCATCCTTATCCAACATCAGTTAGCTGTAGAAGTGGGGGTTTATTTTAGGGCTCTCTATTCTATTCCTTTGGTCTTCATGTCTGTTTTTATGTTTTGGTTACCATGGCTTTGTAGTATATTTTAAAGTCAGTTAATGTGATGTCTCTGACTTTGTTCCTTTTGTTGAAGATTGCTTTGGCTATTGGGGGGTCTTTTGTGGTTCCACATAAATTTTAGCATTGTTTTTTCTATTTCTATAAACAATATCATTGGTATTATGCTAGAAATTGCATTGAATTTGTAGATTGCTTTGAATAGTGTGAACATTTTAACAATATTAATTCTTCCAATCCATGAAATTGGATATCTTTATTTTATTTGTGTCCTCCTTTTAGATTTCTTTCATAGGTGTTTCATAGTTTTCAGTGTAGAATCTTTCATCCCCTTGGTTTTTTTGTAACTATTGTAAATGGAATATTTTGCTTAATTTCCTTTTCGTCTTGTACCACTTTATTGAATTTGTTTATTAATTCTTTTTTTTTTTTTTTGGTAGGGTTTTTAGGGTTTTCTATGCATAAGATCATACCCTCTGCAAACAAAGTTTGGACTTCCTTCTTCCTTACATAGATATCTTTTATTTCTTTCTTTTTCATAATTGCTCTGGCTAGAACTTTGAGTACTCTGTTGAATAGAAATGGTGAAAATGGGCATTCTTGTTCCAAATCTTGGAGAAAAATCTTTCACATTTTCCCTCTTTGCTATGATATTAGCCATGGGGTTGTCATATATGGCTTTTATTATGTTGAGGTACTTACCCTCTATACCTAATTTTTTGAGAATTTTTTTTTTTTTTTTTTGGCCTGGGCCAGGTTTGAACCCGCCACCTCTGGTATATGGGGCTGATGCCCTACTACTTGAGCCACAGGCACCACCCTTTTTTGAGAATTTTTATCATGTAGGAATGTTGAATTTTGTCAAATGCTTTTTCTGCATCTATTGAAATGATCATATTTTTTTTCCTTTGTTCTATCAATGTGACAAATCGTGTTTGTTGATTTGCATATGTTGAACCATTCTTTCATCCTTGAATAAATCCCACTTGATCATGGTGAATATATATATATATTGTGAATATATTTTTTAATGTGCTATTGAATTTAGTTTGATATTTTGTTGAGGATTTTTGCATCTATGTTCAAGGGATATTGGCCTGAAATTTTTGTTGTAATTGTTGCATACTCATCTGTTTTCAGTATCAGGGTAATGCTGGCCTCCTTTTTAAAGAATTCCCTCCCCTTCAAATTTCTGGAATAACTTGAGAAGAATTAGTATTATTTCTTCTTTAAATGTTTAGTAGAATTCAGTTGTAAAGTCATTAGTCCTGGACTTTCTCTAATGGGATTATTACTGATTTAATCTTCCTACTTGTTATTTGTTTGTTTAGATTTTCTACTTCTTCATGAATACATCTTGGTAGACTGCATGTGTCAAGGAGTATATTTATTTTATTCTAGGTTATTCAATTTGTTGATGTATAATTTTTTATAATAGTCTCTTTGATCCTTTGTATCTCTGTGTTATCAGTTGTAATGTCTACTTTTTCATCTCAGATTTTATTGCGTGTTCTCTCTTTTTTCTTTATGGGCCAGCTAAAGTTTTGTTAATTTTGTCTATTTTTAAAAAACCCCAATATTGTTTTCTATTGTTCTTTTATATTTTTTTGCTTCTACTTTGATTATTTCTAATCTGATTTTTATTATTTCTTTTGTTTTATTAATTTTGGATTTAGTTTTGTTTCTAGTTCTTTGAGGTTGTGTATCTGAGTTGCAATCCTTCTTCTTTATCAATGTGGGCATTTATTGCTATTAACCTCCCTCTGAGTACTATTCATATTGTATCCTATTGGTTTTGGTATGGTGTGTTTCCATTTTTATTTATCTCTTTTAATTTTCCCTTTAATTTATTGACCAAGTGGTAGCTCAGGAGCATGTTTTTTTGTACTTTTCAAAGTTCCTGCTGTTATTAATTTCTAGTTTCATACCATTGTTGCAGAAATAGTACTTGATATGATTTTGATTCTTAAAAAATTACTAAGACTTGGGTGGTACCTGTGGCTCAGTGAGTAGGGCACCAGCCCCATATACCGAAGGTGGTGGGTTCAAATCCAGCCTGGCCAAACTGCAACAAAAAAAACCCAGGTGCTATGGCAGGTGCCTGTAGTTCCAGCTACTCAGGAGGCTGAGGCAGAAGAATCACTAAGCCCAAGAGCTGGTGGTTGCTGTGAGCTGTGACACTACAGCACTCTACCAAGTGAGACTCTGTCTCTAAAAAAAAAAAATACTAATACTTGTCTTGGGACCTACTATATGGTATATCCTGAAGAATGTTCCATTTGCATTAGAGAAGAATATGTATTCTGTTGCTGTTGGGTGCAATGGTTCATATGTATCTGCTAGGACCATTTTATCTTAAATGCTGTTCAATTCCAGTATTTCCTTTTTCGTTTTCTGACTGATTTATCTTTCCATTGATGAACATGGAATATCAAAGTCCCCTGCTCTTATTGTACTGCTGTCTATTTCTCCTTTTATGTCCATTAGTATTTGCTTTATATATTTAGGTGTTCATATATTCAATGTTGTGTACATATATATTTATAATTGTTATGTCTTCTTGATGATTTGTGCCCTTTACCCTTAAATAATGACCTTTTTAGATCTCATGACAATTTTTGACTTGACAACTATTTTATCTGATGCAAGGATAGCCACTTCTGTTTTCTTTTGGTCACTGTTTGTACAGAGTATCTTCTTTTATCCCTTTACTTTCAGCCAATGTGTGTCCTTAAGGGTAAAGTGGGTCTCTTGTAAACAACATGTAGTTGGATCTTGTTTTGTATTCATTCAACCACTGTATATATTTTGCTTGGAGAATTTAGTGTATTTAATTTCATATTCAAAGTAATTATAGATAAATAAGGACTTATCTTTCCATTTTTAAATTGTTTTCCTGTTGTTTTGTAGATCTTTTGTTTCTTTTTTCCTCTCTTGCTATTTATCTTTTGGATTAGGTAGTTTTCTAGTGCTATTTGGATTTCTTTCTCTTTACAGTTTGTGTACCTGCTATAGTTTTTTGCCTTATGATTTCTATGAGGCTTACACAAAAACTGTTTCACGCTGATAACAACTTAACTTCATTAGCATACAAAACCTCCAGACTTTTATCCCCCATATAAAACTTATATTTTTGATGTCAATTTATATCTTTTGTATTATGTATTTCTTAACCTCTTAGATGTAATTACTTTTGACTGTGTTGATGATTGACCTTTATAGCAGAGATATGTAGGATTTACAGAGAACCATAACAGTCTTAGAGTGTTCTAAATTTGCTGATATGGGAAAGAATTTATTTCTCCTTCATTTCTGAAGAACATCTTTGATCCTTTTGATATACTCCAGTGCTGTTTTTTAGTTTTTTTCATCAAAACATAGTTATTTTATTCATTGTTTCATCTGTCTATGGGTGGGGGAACAGGCATCTCTACTCTTCTGTATTGCTAATGTCATTCTATTACTCTTTTATTAAAAGATGTTTTTAATTATTATGTAGTTAAACACTTCAGTCCTTGGCTTAATGTTAGATATACTTGTATTTTTGGTCTTTTGTAAGAAAAATTTCCCTACCCCAAAAGTTTCCTTACCAAGTTGTCCTCTATAGGGCAAGGGGTGGGGGAAGGGATGTACCAATTTTCACACCCACCAAAAGTAAGAAGGATATCCTATAATATTTTCTTTTATATCTATATATTATTTGCTTTCAAGCTTTAATTCAATTGAAATTTTTGCACTGTGTGAGAGTATGGCTCCAACGTCACCTTATTTTCACAGGAATAATCAAGTGTTTCTGAACATTTGTGAGTGGCCCTTCCTTCCCCACATATTCCCTGTTACTCTGCCTGTTATCTACAGATTCCCTGTTATTTATAGATCTTTTCTGTGTCTGCATGAGTCTGTTTCCAACTCCCCTCCTCTGCTCCGTTATTCTCTTCATTGATACTATAATGTCACAATCACTATTTCTTCATAGTAAATCTTAATTCCAGTAGGGAAAATTCCTTTATCTTATTACTTGAGAATGTCTTCTCTATCATTGTCCCTTTGCCATCTTACACTTATATTACAATCAGCTTTTATAGTTCTTCAAAAAACTTTGAGATTTTTATTGGAGTCATTTTGAATATACAGGTCTATTTAAACAAAAACTGACATTTTCATGGTATTGAATCATCCTTCAATGAATATATTTCTTAAATTATTTAGATCTTTTTATTACCTCTTAATAGAGTTCTATAAATATCTGCCCAATGGTTCTGCATATTTTCATGAGATTTATATTAGAATGAATTTTTAAATTTATTTTGGCTATAATAAGTTATATTTGTTTAAAAATGATATTTTATAGCTATCTCTCTATAAAAATATAATTTTTGCATGCTGATATACCTAGAAACCTGGTTTAAAACTCTTATTAAATATAATTTATTTTCAAATCACTATAGATTTTCTATGCAGAGTAGATAATCATAATCTCTATGAATAACAAAAGTTTTTCCCTTCCTTTCCAATCTTTACAACTTTAATTTCTTTTTCTTATTTTAATGAACTGGTTGGGGCCACCAATTCAGTATAGAAAAGAAAACAATGAACATCCTTGATATATTCTTAATTATAAATGAAAAATCTTGTAAGACTTCACCAGTAGCAATAATGTTAGTGCTAATGTTTGAAAATATACTTTCATATTTTAAATGTCCTTTATATTGCAAGTTTGCTAAGACCTTATGAAAATTGGTAAATTTTACTGAATGTTGTAATGCTCTAATTTCTTTTTCTCTATTAATGTATTAATATGCATTAATATTATCTGCCTTCAAACCAACATTACAATTACTAGGATGAACTGAAAGTGATTTGTTATTATTTTTATACTATTTTGAATTTTTTTGCCAATGCATTTTAGACTTTTCTTTCCATCACTATTCATGAGTGAGATTTGTCTTCCATCTTCTCTGTGTGGAATTGTAAAACATTTTTCCTAGCTTCATAAAATGTATTATGAGAAAGAATTTGTGTGTGACTTTATGCCTTGCCATGTATTCAGTGTTTTAGGTGACTTGTCTCATTTGATCGTCACAATATGAGGAAATGGAGCCTCATGGAAGTTAAGCAATTGATCCTAGATCACCCAACTAGTAAAGTCCAGAGGGAAGAGTAGCCTCAAGCAATCTGACTCAAAGAGAAAATACTCCTAACCTTAGGTACCAATGCATTTTAAAATGACCACATGCTGTCAATGCACAGAATGATTTTGAGATGGTCAAGACTGGACATAAATTGGTAGATTCTCTTAAGAGTATCTCACATGAAATAGAGAATGAGAGACAGACTTTTTGTTAATTAAAACTGCACCCTGGTACTAAACCATAAAACACTAAAATCATTTTTTTTTTTTTAAGAGACAAGGTCTTACTCTGTCACATAGGCTGGAGCATAGTGGCACAATCTTAGTTCACTGCAGCCTCAAATCCTGGACTTAAGCAATCTTCCTGCCTCAGGCTCCTAAGTAGCTTCAAAATGCTTTTTGGCTAGTGACAAAAGCTTCTTGATTTTATTAATGTTTGTAGAGCAGGGCTTTAGATTTCATAGCCAACAGCTTCTAGAGCCTTCAAAGGCATGGCAGGAACTATTTCCTTGGGGGATTGGGGTTACTTGATGAGGTTAAGGGATATGTTTTATGCTGCATAGGCTTCCACAACATGGGACCTCCCTTTAAAAAAGCAAAACAAAACAAAATCTCCCCTTAAGAATTAACTTGGCTTTTAATTTTGAATCAGGGCTGGAGGTGTTTTATTGAAGACATCTTTCAAGATAAACAGTAAGTGTGACTTCTGAGACTTCTTGGAATAGCTTAGCTATGATTGCTGTTATTTTGAATAGGCATACAAATATTACATCAAAGTGAAACCAGATTTTCAAATATGCAGCAGATCACTGAAGACATTTTAACAGAGATTGTGTCTCTAGTCAAGGTATGTTACTCTCTATTCAAGAGAGTAATCAGATGGTTATGTTCAGGGGTTGCTCACAGGAGTCTTCAGAGGATGGAGAGTTAAGAATTCCCTAAGATAATGGTTTACATTATCTATGTAGGTCAAGTCTTTTGAGCTGCTTTTGAAGGAGCATTGCAGAGGACAGCATTTTAGGAGGGTGGGGACCAGGCATCATCTTGTCTATTTCCTTCCTGGAGACTGTGAAAGCAAAGTGTACAGTCATTTCTGTAGTCAGGAATGCTCCTCTGTGCCTTTTTATATGCTAAATCTCTCCAGCTCAAATAACCTTTAATTTCATACAAAATAAGTTAAAACTGAAATTAAGTATCCATTGACTAACAATACAGTAACAAAGTGTTATTTTTAATCCATCAGAATTGATCTTCATTTCTTCCATGAGAGAAATATTTTTCCCCAGATACCTGAATAGATAAATATGACCAAAAAAAAAAGAGTAGTGAAGGCAAAAAAAACTCTTGTCCCAGTATTCTTAGAAGTATAGAAACAGACATGAGTTTAATCCTCCCTACTATAGTTTAGGAGGAGAGTTTAAAACAAAATCTATTAACAAAAATTATGTGGGGGGAAAATATAGCAAATTGAATGGGAGCTATATAATTAATTTTAAGTATGGCTGGGAGTTTTTCTTGCCTGTAGCTTTTTTTTTTTTCATAAATGCTTAACATTTGATAAAGTTCCTTCATTCACTTTTCTATTTAGCTAAAATTCATTAAGTTCAGAGTCTTCATGGAAGTATGGTTCATGTACTTGGGTTATCATAAATAAGTAAAGGGTGCCTCATTGTTATGGTACTTTGCACATAGTATTTGTGTTTGTTGAAGTTGTTTGATTAAATAAAGATAAGTTAGGAGCAGTGACGAAGGATCTCAGAGATGGTATATATGCCAATGGTTCCCTTATTTGAGGATTGAGTCTAGATAATTAAAACAAATATGGGGGAGAGAAACTTCCAGTATGAACATGGCTGGGCAAGTCCATGTCTTTTCCCTTATCCTTCTGGAAGTCATATGAAGTAATTGGGGGCCAGATCAGGAGAGTAGGGAGAATGCGCCAATATAGTTATTTGCTTACTGGCTATAAACTCCCTCACAGACAGTGTCACATTATCATGATGCAAGAGTCACACCTTTCTCATGTCAAGATTTTCAGTTAATATTTTCCTGTTTCCCTATCAATAAATGTTTACTTCTTCTTGGTAAACTTATTCAAATTTCTTATTAAACTAGGCAAAAGTGGAAATTCTTACTTTAAAATATTATGCAGCTATTTAACAGAATAAAAATAAATCATTACATATGCCAATACAAAAACATTATGTACAAAAGCTTTAAAAATGAATAACATCATACAAATCATCATCAAAACTGTGAATTTCATAAGAGATGAAATTATTGCCCATTCTAGAAATTTCTTAAAAGTGTTGATGCTAATTACAATGACATCTTTTTTTTCTGGCCAGGGCTGGGTTTGAACCCAGCACCTCCAGCATATGGGGCCAGCACCCTATTCCTTTGAGCCACAGGTGCTGCCCACGATGACATCTTTTGCTTTTTGAGAGTAAATGGCTAAGTTCAGTCCAAATGTTGAAGAGATTTTATGATGAGCAACATGTTGTAAAGTCATTTTATGGCATCAAAAACCAAATTTGTGCCAAAACTTGACATTGAAAACTGGCTTACAGATTTAGAATTTTTATTGGCTTTCTCCACTCATTTAAATGAGTGAAACATGTGTCTCCAAGGTGAACACCAACTAATCAATACAATGTTTCAAACCATAACAGCATTCCAAATAAAAGTGAAACGATGCAAGGTCAGATTAGGCAAACCATTTTATGCATTTCAACACACTGGCTAAACACAGTCCTGTGAACAGTGAGAAATGTGCAGTCTTGATTTTTGATTTAGTACAAAATTTGAAAAAAGACTTCAAGATTTCTGAGAAAATAATCAATATTTTGGTACATTTATAACTCCATTTTTACTTGATATAAATATGTTGCCGACCAATTTTGAAAAGCAATGCATAGAGCTGCAATCTGACATTCAACTTAAAAAATTTTTTGATTGTGTCTCTACCGGACTTTTATAGGTCCTGTCCTCCCAGAGACCAATACCCCTTGCTTCACAATCATGCCTTATTCATGTTATAGCTTTTTTTGGCAGCACCTACATTTGTAAGCAACTATTTTCAAGAATGAAGCAAATTCAGAGTAAAATTCGAGCCAAAATATCAGAGGATCACCCTGAGCACTCACTGAGAATTGCAGCTACTTAACGAACCAGGTATTGATGCATTAGTTTCTCAAATACAGTGTCCAATATTCCACTAGCTTTATGTTATATTCCACTTTTATTTTATTTTTATAGTAAAAATATATCAAAAAGCCTCCAAAGACTTTTTGTTACTTAGATATGTACATTTTCTGTATTAGTGATTGTAAGCTTGGGACCTGCTTGACAATTTGAAAAGACCCTCTGAACGGGCTGCTGCATCATTAAGATTATTATATGAGAAATATTTTGTTCATCTTTCAGTGTAGACATCACAAAATTATGCACGAACCCTTTTTTTGTTCATCAGCTTTTGTCAGCATTTGTGTATTTAATGTGTGGCCCACAAACAATTTTTCTTTATCCAATGTGGCCCAGAGAAGCCAAAGGGTTGGACACCCTGACCTGGAGCTTATTCTCCGCATAGCAGCTGGAGTTTGCCTGTTGAAACATAGATCATTTCAGTCTTCTGCTTGGCCATGCAGTGGCTCCCCACTACACTTTTTGATAAAACTTAGTCTTTAAATGTCGACAGGCACTGACACAAACCAGCCCAACATCTCCTCCCTCGTCTCATCTTCTACCCATCTGCCCCTTCCTCCTGCTGCTCTACACGCACTAACCGCCTTGCTTTTATTTTGCACACACCCGCATACCCGTAGCTACAATTTAGGGGCTTTGCACTGACTGTTCCCTCTGCTGTAGTCAGTCTCATAACTAACTCTCTCACCCCTTTCACCGTTTGCTCAAATCTCACCTCATGGAAGCCTCCCCTTGACTATCCTATGCAAGTAGCAACCCCACCCTGCCCCCACCAGCATCACGGTCTCCTTACCTGACTTCACTTTTTCATTTTCCCGTTGTACGTATGTATCACCTTCTAACAAACTTGATGTGTGCTCAACACTGAAAAGCTCTTCCCCCTTGCTGGGAGTGTGGCTCAGGGACAGCTCTCAGCTGTTGGGCTCTTCAGGAAAAAGCTGCCTGCACCAAGGCCACGCAGCTTTGGGGGAGGTATGTTGTAACCGGTCCACATGGCCATATCCAAGCCCATCCCCCGACCCAGCTCAGGACACCCTGAAGGACATTTCCAGCTTCAGTGCTCCCCACAGGGTAGGCTGTTGTGTCCCACTTCAAATGATCCTTGAGAGCCTCCTCACAAATCCCAGGGCACTAATTTCTCTTTCAGTCTGCAGTACTCTGTTCTACCAGCTAGTTAATTTATTGCCTTTCTCCTCCCACAATAACATACTGCCCAAAGGACAGAGACTGTCGCCACTAATTTATCCAAAGCACCTTAACAGCGCCTGGCACGTACTGGGCATGTGAAAAACATAGGCCAAGTGAATACTGAAGTGGTGTATATTTTTATCTGGTGGAGGACATGCTGAAAAAAATAGATTAAACCTCAAAAATAGATTAAATCTCCTTTAATTTTACAGATATAAAATTTTATTATTGAAGTAAATTTTTAGTCTGATATTAACCCTAAACCACAGAGACAGGAATATATGTAGACTTCTAGACCTTAATTTCTGTTTCAATTTATAAGGGCAGAAGATCACATTTTTTTTAAATGGCAATACTGCCAGCTTTTCTTTTTTAAAGGGAGCTTACACATCCATTTTCTCATACACACACACATATATATATGAAAAATATATATATATATGTTCCTCTCAAACTCATGTTATTTCATACATCTTTTTCTTGGCTGAGAATGTTAACAGTTTTATTTTTTATAGACTTTAAAATTGTCAGTATGATCTGTAAGTTTCTCCATACACTTCTAGAACATTTCCTATTTTACTGATTTCCCAATAATACAATGTCTTTTATTTTTATTTTCCATTTCCTTTTTATTAGTCCTCTTACAATGCAGGACACGAAGTTTAACATAGTACTCCAGTTAGAAGTTGGCTGCCCTGAAATCACGCTTGTGGAATTCTAGGATATCCTCAAAATATTAATTTCACTCTTAATTTAAGACACACGTCAAGACTTAAGTTCTGATTTTCACTAATGCTTATTCACAATGGAGCATTTTTTAATCACACTACATTCCCACTGAGAAAAACTAGAAAAGCCGGGAGACCAATATAAGTAAATGAATAGATGCATTCTAGTTTTTTGGTGTATAGTTTCCTAGTCATATACACATTCTATAACTGTTTTCTATGTATATTCTAGTATTCTTTGTATATATAAAAGTACACACACACACACACATATATATATAACTATACATACTTGATCCTTAAGCAATGTGAAGGTTATGCCAGCACCCTGCACAAGCAAAAATGTGCATGTAACTTTTGACTCTACCCACATGTAATCACTAATAGCCTACTTTCGAATAACAAAAATGTCAATGAACACTTATTTTATATGTTCTATGTATTATATACTGTATTCTTACAATAAAGTAAGCTAAGAAAAAGAAAATGTGATTAAGAAAATCATAAGGAAGAGAAAATATATTTACTACTCATTAAGTGCAAGTGGATCCTCATGTGGTCTTCATCACCTTCATGTTGAGGCTGAGTGGGCGGGGAAGGAGGAGCAACAGCAGGAGTTGGCCTTGCTGTCTCAGGAGTGGCAGAGGCAGAAAAACATCTACATAGATGTGGACCCACACTATTCAAACCCATATTGTTCAAAGGTCAACTGAATATATTCCTGTCCCCGCCTCCAACAGACCATGATACAAGAACCAATAGAAACACTTTGAGGACAGTACAATAGTCTTCAACAATTTTTCTGGCAAGGACCTTGCCAATTTATAATAGTCATGAAGGTCAGATGCTGAGAAACTCAGTAGAAAGCAGCTTGGCAGCTGGGGAACAGAGCAGAACGTGTAGCTACTTATTGTATGCTGCTGAGGAGATTAAAATTTGTGTTTACTAACAAATGCAATCAGTGTACCCTTCAATGAATCCCCAACAATAAAAAATAAAATAAAATAAAATAAAAGTTATGTTTAGGGTAACCATTGTTGCCGAGTCTCAAGAGACCAAGATTCCAGAGAGGAAGGAGCAGCTTATTAAGGTAACTATGATCTCTGACTGCACCTTGCCTTATATTTCATGGGGCCCAGAGGTTGCGAAATGAAGAAGAAAGCAATTGCTAAGAGCCTGGGAAGCTGAAGAAGGCTCTGAAGCTGACAGTCCACAGAAGGCAAAAGTTAGAGCTCAGAGCCCATTAAGATAAGGCACTCTAGGACCTCACACTTTTAGGACTACAGACGGGCTATTACTCAGAAAAAGGGCAAATCACAAAGTCAATTTCTCATAAACTGAGAGCTATACCTTCACATCAGCTCAATAGAAAGGTATGCCACAGCTCTAATTACCTGCCAGAACCAAAAGTAGTTTCCTTGGATGAATATAACACCACCTAAAGCCTCAAATTATCTTGATCATTCTCCATATATAATTGAAATTCTTTACATTCAATTAAAAAAAAAACTATCATGCATACCAAAAGATGGAAATAAAAGAGCAAAAACCAAAACAGGGAAACAGACAATAAAATAGACTCCAAAGTAATCAAGACTTGAAGCTACCCAACATGATTTTTTTAAAAAGGTGTGATTAATAGATTCAGGAAAATAGAAGAAAGTTAGACATCCTCTCCTGAGAACGGAGAAATTCTTCTAAATAAAGAATCAATGGCATATTTAGAGTTTAAAAAACCAACAGGTTGGCTGAAGTGCAGACCGGACACAGCAGAAGAGAGGCATAGTTTACTGGAACATATCCACACAGACACATGAAGACACAAAGGACAGAAAATGAAGAGGTATATGAGACATGGCAGAAAAACTTATCAGGTGAATGAAAGTCCTAAAAATAGAGAAGGGAGAGAATGGGGGAAGAAGCAATATTTAAAGGCATAATGATTAAGTATTTTACTGATGGAAGAAAGTAACTCACAGATTCAAGAATCTTATTGAACCTTGAACAGAATAAAATCAAATAAATACATATACATTTGGCAAAACTTTTTTTATTAAGTCATAGCTGTGTACCTTAATGTAATCATGGGGTACAATGTGCTGGTTTTATATACAATTTGAAATATTTTCATCAAACTGGTTAACATAGCATTCCCGGCATTTTCTTAGTTATCGTGTTAAGATATTTATATTCTATGCCTAGTAAATTTCACATGTACCCTTGTGCAAAAATTTAAAATGCACTTTCCTTTCTACACAACAGTTGTACTCTCAGATGAGTTCTACCAATATATAATCACACTTACAAGACAGCATGTTAAGAAAGATAGTCACTGCTGTATTGTTAAATGTAAAACAAATCTAAGCAATATTCACTAGTAGGCAGCATTAATAAGTTTTGACATATCCTCTCTACCCCATCCTCTCCAATCACGCTAAATTTTTCATAAATCTTTTACATAAATCTTTTACTTTTGAAGTATTAATCTTATGTTCCTTTTTGATTCTCTTTACTTTCTCCACCACAGTGGGTCATCCCACCAATTTTGGATGTGGATAAAATACCATGATGAGGCATCCACCTGGCCACTTGAGTGGCACTGAGGGGCCAAAGGACACCACTTGGAAGTGCAAAGATAAGCTGAGGGTGAAGCTTGACTAATGGAAAACAGGTGACAGAATGGAGATGGGCAGACATGGCCCCTTTTCCTCCATTGTGGATTACATTGGCTTGTGCTTCCTTCTTGGAATCCTTCTGGAAACATCTCCTATGTCAAGTGGACTGCAAGCATCCTGCTGTGTCTGTTTATGGCTGAATGAAAGTCCTAAAAATAGAGAAGAGAGAGAATGGGGGAAGAAGCAATATTTAAAGGCACACTTTCCTTGTCCACTTTCCTCCTCCCATGCACTGCCCTGTGTTTGTGCCTCTCAAGTAAAAATGTTAGCACTAAATTTGTGCATCAGCCTCTACTTTCCAGAGGATCTAAACTAAGGCAATGGTGGTTTTTTTTTTTTTTATTCTATACAATGGGGTACTCCAGAGTCAATTAAAATGAAATAGATCTATATGTACTGACATTGAATTGCATGCACTCGTCTGTAGACAGATAAATCAAACATAGACAAGTGAAATAAAGGCAAGACAAAGAATAGTGTGCCTTTTATGCTACCATTTGTGAGGCAGAACAAAAAAACTTCTTTTATGATTGGACTATAGCTTGAAGGATACAAAGAAATGAATTATAATTATTGCCTTCAAGGTGAGTAATTGGGTGGAAGATAGAGTTATTTTTCTTATACACCATTCCAAAACTTTTGAATTTTGTAGTTATACATGTACTACCCATTCCATAAAATTAAACAAGGAAAGAAAGAAATCAACAAGGCCCACGAAAAGAGATTTAGTAAGAGAATAATAAATAAGAACTTTGAAATGTTTTTAGCTCAAGAAATTAAGATTCCTCACTCTACAACTGATAAAGGTGAGAATAGGCAAGCCCAGAGGTCATTTTTTTCAGATGTCTGAAAATCACATTAAGATTTTTGGAATTTATCCTGCGAACAACTGGGAGCCACATTAGTCCACTGAATGGGTTTACGCTGGGAGACAACTCTCACTTTGGTGGCATAGTGATAAACTGAGTGGAAAAAATTGGGAAGGACATCAAGTAGTGATTGTTGTAGTAATCCAGGATTCCAACACTTTGCCCTGGGCTCTGACTAGAGAAGATGGGCAGGGAAAGCAGTGATTTAAAATTTTGTGTTCTATGTAATTCTCAGAGCCATCACATAACGGTCAAAACTAGCTAATCTTCTATATCAGGGGTGCACAACCACAGCCAGTGGGACGAATGCTAACTTTGCAAGGACTTATTTTGCTTTTCTGTGGTGTCAGATATCATGAAAAGTATGCCCACATCTTTTTTTTCTAATCAGCTTTCAGTAGTGTTTGTGTATTTATTGTGTGACCCAGGACAATTCTTACTTTTCTGATATGGCAGAGAAAAAAAAGGGTAATATATATATATATATATATATAATATCTTGCTTTTTGATAATACAGCATCTCTATGTTCCTAGCTATTATTTATCCCATGATAGGCCAGTTATATTTCAGAAAGGTCTTTTTTTAATTTCAGCTAATTTTAATCTATGACATCAATTCCTATGACCATTCATTTCCAAAAATCACACTCCATTTACGACACAGTTTGAAAAGCTAAATAATCACATCTTTGTCCAAGAAATGTAAAAGTAATCTGATTTCTATGGACTACAGCCCATCTCCCAGGAAACAACCAAAGTCAAGGGAAATATTGATTGAGGTAGATGTTATCTTAAGAAGTTAAAATACCCAAGTCAGAGCCACTGAAATAAGATAAAACTATGTGTTCATAAATCAATATACTTCATAGGCGAAGCATCTCAGGAATATAGGATGTTTATCAGACCTTACTTACCTCTGCATGTGAATACCTTGATTTTCCATTTCCCTCCTGTTAGCTTTATCTTTGTATTCTTATAGTTACCCCCAGGAAGAAAATTTTGTTGAAGAATTAGAAGTTCTTCAAGGAAAGCCTTTGGAACCATGTTTGACTTCATTAAAAAAAAAGATAAACTATATATATTGAAGCTATATATACACTATGTGACCACTAAAAATGAGGACTGTGTTAAAATTTCTGCTAACAATGTTTTTAAATGCTATGGGAGTAAATATAACATTTGCTTTCCAAGGCTCAGGCTAAGAAATATCTCCACATTGCCATGAGGCTGTACGGGTAGTTCCTTCTCTATCAGGTTTTTTGGGATAGGCCTTACTCAGAAACACAACAAAAGGAAGTGAAGATGCAAAGTGTGTGTACAATATTGGCTCACATCCATCAGACTAGCACAGGCCCATTGAATTAGCACAATTTCATATAGGGTTTTGTACGTCTATGCTTTTGTATTGTATGATTTATATGATTTTCTTCTAAAAGATAAGAATGATGTTGCCTTTATTTTATTGTTTTAGGAATCATATGAGTTAAGTTTACATTAGCTATTGTAATAAACAAATCTCAAAATGTATTATGGCCCTAATATGGGAAATCCCAAACAGAAATATTGTTGTTCTCCAAGCATCAATATAGGGACTCAGGATTATTCTTTTCTTTTGCTATGGTCATCATCAGCACATGACTTCTTAAGTTGCTTTGCCTGTTTCTATCAATGAGGTTGAAGCAGAAAGGGTATGGGAGTTGCTAGAAAGATTTTTATGATCCCTGCTTAGGTGTGGTTCATGCCACTTCTGTTCATCTCCCATGGTCTAGAACCCAGTCACTCCCCAATAGCAAAGAAGAGGGGACATAGAATCTACATCCACATAGCCAGTTAGTTGAATAGCTAGCCAGTCTTTGCCATAGTTTATTATTGTTATAAATATTTCAGTAAAAGCCTTCAAAGTGAGTAACTGGATGGAAGAGAATAAGTTTGTTGTTTTTAAATAGAAAAGGAATCATCATATGTAGTGGTAAAAAAAAAAAAAAAGGAGAGAATAAAAATTAACAACATTGTTCTTTTTGGGTCTGTGGACAACATTTAAAAGGTAGTTGATCAGAAGAAGCAACATAATCCTCAGAATAGACAGCCAGGGTGTGTCATGAATCTGGTTTGTATGCTTTTAACAAGCCAGTTCTCAAAGTTGTTAACTTTTTGCCAGGACTTGTTAAGGTTATCAGCTCATAAGAACCAGCACAAAAGAATGAAGTGTTATGTGAACACTGGACAAGCTATGTTACAATGTAAATGGAACACAGACTGGAATCACTAGGAATTTCATAAGCAAATTTTGCAAAACAAAGAGACCCACATCAGGGAAGTATAATTAAAGAAAATGGTATCTAACTTGGAAACTTGTAATTTATTTCAGATGAACAACAAATAATTTTTAGTATCAGTGTGTCCCAAGCAATATTTTTCTCTTATTTTAGTGCACATGTGTATAGGCAATTCAACATAATTCAAATTTAATTGGGCATCTTGTATTTTTGTTTGTTAAATCTGGCAAGTAATCACTCCTTCCCTGAGCTCCCACCATTTATCTTTATCACTATAATGATGCAGCACGTTTATGTGTCATTAAAATCCTGAGAGCCAGTGTTGTTTGGAGATGAAGGGTGAACACTGGGAGCCAAACTTTCTGGGTTCAAATCTTAATTGTTCAGCTTTCTAGATGTCCCAACTTTCTCAATTTGCTTAACCTCCCTGGTCTCACCTTCTCCATTTCTAAAGTAAAGATGGTAACAGAGCTAACCTGAACTCAGCCAGTACACACAAAACACTTGCAATGCAGCATCCTTCGTTGTCTGTACCGTACAAAGTACACATCATTTTTCAGCCCAGAATAAAGCCTGCAAGTCTTTCAAATAAAGAGTTTGCCTCATTTGTGTGTTGCATTCTCCACAATACCATGCATGTAGTACACACTCAGAAATACTCCTTGAAGGAATCAATGAATAGGATATCACCATTGATCATTGCCTCTGATTTCCCTTCTGGATATAACTCATGGAACTTCCTGGGTGGAAAACTTTAGCCTTAGGAAATGTCCTGGTAAATGCAAAAAAAATGTGTATTAGGTAAGAGCCCTTTAAAAAAGGTAATGTGCAAAAGAGAGCCCCTGAAGATAATGTGCCTCTGCGCCAGACTTAAATGCTATTTTAGCTGAATAAAAGAACAGTCAGAAATAGGGTTATACATTTTGCATTTGGCTCAGCCCCATTGGAAACCTTAGCATAGACCTGACAACTCCAGGAGTTCTTCCCAATATTTTTCCTCATTTTTCTGGGTTTTTTTCACTCAAAAAGCAAAACAAATTCTCACTCTGTCACCCTGGATAGAGTGCTGTGGTGTCAGCCTGGCTCACAGCAATCTCAAACTACTGGGTTCAAGCAATCCTCCTGCCTCACCCTGTTAAAGAGGTTGAATTCCCAGGCAGTCCACTCTGATTGACAATGATCCGTATTTGTAGTCCTTGGGGGCCACACTGGGCAGAAGGAGGACTTAAGGGAGGGAAGTGTCCAGTCAAACTGCGTGATAGCATGGGGTGGTGGTTCTCAAATTTTCCTGCAATGGAACTGCCTGGGAGGCTAAGTATAGACTCCGCAGGCCCCACCCTCAGCTTCTGACTCAGTGGATCTGTGTGGGCCTTGAGAATTTGAGTCTCTAGCAAGCACCCAGGTGGCGCTGGTGTTTCTGGTCAAGGGACCTCACTGAAGAACCATTGGCCTAGAGGAAGAAAACGGGGAGTCACAAAAACCCCATAAGAAAAAACTCAGTTTTCCTTTCCTCCCGGCTTTCCTTTGCTAATTTATACAGAGTCTTATTCATAAGGGAAGGTACCGGCTAATGGCTATTTGTCTATTTGAGCAATGATTTTGCCTCTGTGTCAATTAAGCTTTAAAATGAGATTTCTCCACATGTAAACCAGTTAATTTAACATGCTGTAAGAAGGGTGAAAGGATCTGAAGGGGCACAGTATTTTAAGCTAAAATCACCTATAAATGGAGGCTGGAAGTTTCAACTTGAAGCACATCATGGGAAAATAGGTGGTAAATTGAAAACCAAAGCATGACCAGTGAGGCTTTGCCAAGCAAACGTGACTCCTAGATTTCCCTCCCTAACCGTGAAGCAGTCGGCCTGGCAGCCTGATCAGTTCCTGGCGGTGACGCTGTGCTGCCAGCCCAGACCAGACGGGGAGGTGCAGTGAGGCCAGGACTTTGCACCTTGACCTCCTGAACATGCCCCTCCCCCATGCCCTCCTTTTCCCTTTTGCCTCCAAATCTGACTCATGCTTCAGTGCTCCAACTCCAGTCCTATCCTCTTTCCTTCCTTCTGAAGTTACCATCTTAAGGGCAAGCTGATTTTGGTAGAGTATTCTTAGTTCTGCCTGTATATCATTGTGGCCTACATTACACCAAACAAGTACCATCTCCATCTTTTTCATCCTTACTAAACTCAGAACCTGTAATGTTACTTGACCTCTCTTACACAAACATACTTCTCGATTTTTCTTATAAACATCCAGGCCCCTCAGCTTGACTTACACACATCTGAATATACTCTTGACAAATAAACTTTCTTTTATCTACATAGCTGTGCCTTCCTAACTAACAGAACTGGCAGCTGGGATCGCCTGTGTCAGCAGGATTTAACTCTTTGTTCGAAAAATTCTTGCCTCAAAAGATGCAAGTGTGAAATAATAATTAATGTGATGCTGTGTCAAGAAAATCCTGCCATCCAGTTGGTCCTGGGCTAGCAGCCCACTTACAAATAATGGCTAAACTTACCAGGATTCACTTCAAAGTCTTTCCATGGCTGTGTACACCAATCCCAAACTATTATGTCTTAAACCTCTGCCCAGTCCCAGTTAGTTTCACACTATGAATGACTCGCCCTAAATCACAGGAGCTGGAACCTTCATCCTATAAATATGCTCTCCTGATTCCATCCTCTGAGACACTGGGATGTAAGTGGTCTTCTCCCTCACTGTAGTATGTCTACCAGCATACGTAAGGCAGATTTTCTGATGGTTTTATGGGGAGTTAAATACGGCTACTAACCATATAGTACATACACTATCCATAAGACTTGTGATATTAAAACAATAAGAGACCATTCTTTTTCCCAACACAAAATTTTTCTTCTCTCCTTAGGTTAAAGTGGCATTTTGGGCCAGAAAGGGTGGCTCACATCTATAATCCTAGCACTCTGGGAGGCAGAGGAGGGAGGATGCATTGAGCCCAGGAGTTCAAGACCAGCCTGAGCAAGAGCAGACCTCATCTCTACTAAAAATAGAAAACTTTACCAGGTGTTTTATTGGCCACCTATAGTCCCAGCTACTCAGGAGGATGAGACAGGGAGATGGCTTGTACCCAGGAGTTTGAGGTTGCTGTGAACTATGACAGCACGGCACTCTACCTACCTAGGGCAACAGAGCAAGATTCTGTCTCAAAAATAAAGGTGAGAAGCAGTGTCCATGGCTTCTCTGGCATGCTGAGGGGCCTGAGGAGCTGAGAAGATTGTCAGTCCCAGGGAACAGCTTGCACCATTATAGACCCAGCCCAGCTAGAGTCTTTGGCCAAGAAGGAGCTGGTTGTCATTATCCCTAACATCACTTTGGATAAGATCTACCTCACGGGGTGTGTGGAGAGGGGGAACTTGGGGTCTTTTAACCTTGGTTTGCCAGGGAAGTGCCTCTGTGGTTGGCAATTAACCTGAACCAAAGACAGAAATGAAGGTTGCTCCCTCCGGGATGGACGGATGTAGAGAAGTTGGAAAGGATGAGGGATAATAAAGGAAAGGAGGAAACTTTCCCCGCAACGTCTAGCCCATCCCACATGGAACTTAGCAAATACCTGTTACATCAAGCTTCAGACAACATCCCCAAAGCAGAGGACAGACCCTGGTCAAGGATGAGTGAGTGTCCACTGACAGCTCTGGGACACAGCAGGAGGTGCTCACCCAGCTGGACAACTTGACCTTGATGGAGCTCAATACCAGCTCAATACCACTTTCTCACACAAGTGCTCCATCACATGTACAAGCTCCGCACAAACCTCCTGTCTTTCTGAGGGTTCCCAGTCTTGGGGCTTCTAGAAGGGCTTGTGATTTGTAAAGGTCCAGCAGCAGGAGGCTTGCTGGGGGATCCATGAGTGCTCAGGCCGGGACAGGGGTATGTGTGGTTCAGGAGCTCAGGAAACATTTCTGACTGTGAAAAACAGATGGAGTGGTGCAGGGAATGGACTCATAACACTGTTGAAGCAACAAGTTTGTGATTAGTCCTCAACTTTGCTCCCTGGAATGTTCCTCAACTCCAAATCTATTTCTAGAAGCCAGATTTCCTTTCATGGGAGAAAGAAAAAAGGTGTAAGCAAATAAGTAATTGTACCTAGCACAGCTGTCACACAGGGGTGAGTACCCAGTGAATGGTAGATATAGTTACAGGAGGAGCAGTGATGTGCCCGGCAGCTTTTTTCCCCTTTCTTGATCCTGATTGCTTTGCGGGTTGCTCACAGAGGGTGGAAGATGGCACCGCTAGTGATGCTGACCAGTGCTTATCCTCTAAGCTCCAATCCACAGTAAAAATGGAATCAACCCACCCCCCAGTATGGCCTTCTAGATGACTAAGTTAGTAGCAGGACAATGCCATTATCACTCAGTGATTTGAAAAAGTTTATAAGAATTTTGTGAAACTATTGTATACCTTTAAAAATTCAGTAATTGATATCTAAACTTTTCCTGAGCTACCAAGAGTGTAATTCCTAGTATTTTTTAAAAATTGATGTTTTAAGGCTTGGTACCCATAGCTTAGTGGTTACAGTGTGGGCCACATGCACCAGGGCTGATGGGCTCAAACCCACCCAGGGTATGCTAAACAACAATGACAACAATAACAACAATAAAAACAACAAAAAAGGCCGGGCATTGTGGCAGGTGCCTGTAGTCCCAGCTACTAGGGAGGCTGAAGCAAGAGCATTGCTTAAGCCCAACCCTTTGAGATTGCTGTAAGCTGTAACACTATGGCACTCTACCGAGGGTGACAAAGTAAGACTCTGTCTCAAAAAAAAAAAAAAAAAATTGATGTTTTAAACTAAAGCAGTTAGATCACTGTCATAATTCTCTGTTACATGTATCACGTGGTATAAACTGTCATAGTCATTTGATGTCATTATCTTCAATTTAAAAACATACATCAGCAATATTTAATAGAAATTTAGTATTGCTCCATTTGCTACTTGAACTCATGTTTTTATTCCATTTTTTCTACATACTTTTTAATTTATAACTTTTTATAATTTATGACTAAAAATATTTTATTAATTGCCTCATCAAACTTCTCTGCAGGAAAAGATAGTATAAATAAAGTATTTTTAAAAGTTGTGATTAAAAGACTACGTGAGCCAGGCACAGTGGCTCACACCTCTTATCCTAGTGCTCTGGGAGGCTGAGGATCACTTGAGGCCAGGAGTTTGAGACCACCTGGGCAACAAAGAGAGACCCCCATCTCTACAAAGAGATAAAAAACTTAGCATGGCATGGTGGCCACACCGGTACTCCCAGCTATTTGGAAGGCTGAGGTGGGAAGATCACCTCAGGCAACAGAGTAAGACCCTATCTCTTGAAAAAGAAAAGAATACTACTTGCTTCTGACAACCACAAGTAAATCACTGATCACAGAACATAAATACATTCTGATTTGACAAAGTGTTACTAACTGTAAAAAGTAAAACTTTATTGTGAATCCACATTTAATTAGATTGCTGGGCCCTCCTATTTTTAATTAATTCATGTCTCCATGTGTTATTATAATACTGAAATAAAAAATAATTTAGCATCACTTCTATTTCCCAATTTTTACAGATGTAAACACCAAGAAATACCATTGTAAAAATGAAAAAATGGGTGAGAATTTTTTAAAAAAAATAGCAATGACAGTTCTTTGAATTTCCTATATTTCTTTCTAAATATATGCCAAAATTCATACAGCTTGAGTAGCAAATACTTTTGCAAAAGCAAAAGAATCTTGGTCATTATGAAGCTGAATGATAGCAGTGCAGGAATTCATTCTACACTTCTCACTACCTTTGTGTATACTTGATAATTTCCATAATACAATGTTTTTAAAAATAGTTCATGATCTGTCAGTTGATAATTTTATTAGGTTCTCTTTCAATTTTGCTGAAAGCAAAGAATTGTAAACCTATAGGCTTTGCAAAATGATTCATTACTTAGCCATTAGAATCATTTATTTTCCCAAGACAAAAAAATCAATGTTTTCAATTATCCTATTGTTTAGGAGCCTTGAGATTTTTATACACCTCAGTGAAATTAATGCATCGTATTAAGATTTGGTCAGGTGAAAGGTATACACAAACTCGAAGTAGGACAATTGTGAAAGGAAGAGGGAAAAGGAGGGACCTCTCACCCCAGAGTTGTTGAGGAAGGATTAATTTCAGGGAACCACACATAGGGCAGTTGAAGATCTTGTCAATTTCTTCAACCTCTCTTCCTCTGGAATGGCTTTGATCCCCTAGGTATTTGCATAATAATTTCAAGGCTGCTGTCTAAGCCACATTTCTCTCCCCCTCACCTCCCATCCTCTCTCAGTATTGTTTGTATTGGTATAGGAGCTTTGCTTTTGTAAATAGAAGGAGACTGGGGTGCTTTATTTGAGTAAAAGATCTGTTGTCTACTCCAAAGTAGTCAGTTCCACTGGGTTTGAAATCTTACGAGTAAAGTGATAAGGACTAGAAAACTTTCATAAGACTTGGGGAAATTCCAGGTAATGGGTGAACAGAGAAGCGCAGAAGCAATGTGATGTTGCTCAAGAGAGATTTTGTGAGACCTTGGGCACGGACAGTTTCCAGCCCCAGATGTTAATAGGTCAAAGAGAAAGGGTTGGATCCTGGCCTTCAGAGTAATTAGATATAGTATCTTTAGCAGGGTCATACTAAATTTTTACTTGGTTGGTGATTGGGGGTTTGGGGTTTAAGCCACAGTCATTTTGTTACTTTGTTAATTTAACTTCATTTCGTAATCATAGGTTATTGTTGCCTGGTCTTAAGAGTTAGTTTAAGAAATGAGTTGTATCAAAAGTAGAAAAACACTGTAATGTTCCTTAGACACCGTTTGTTGGAGGTTGGGGGTCTGGTTCCCTTATCCTAGTTGACCTGGTTTGATTATTCAGCTGATCTAGAAAGTTCGGCTTTCTAGAAAGGCAGTGTGAAGAGAGAGCAAAAGTAACCTGCGCCAGTTTCAGGTAACAAAGAGAATTTTATTTAGAAAGAACAAAGAGAAAGTTAGTGCACTTCCAAAGAGAGTTGGAAGTGGGTCCCTCTCATGATGGATTGTGAGAGTCAAATCTCTCACTATCAGAGAAAAAAGTTACAAACTCCATGAAGGTATAAATGTGACCACATGGTTTAGTTGATTATGGATAGATGGATGGATGGATGTAGACTTACGTATACACATGGTTTAGTAGTCATATGTTCATTCCAAAGCCATGTCTGCAGAGACAGCAAAAAAGCTGTGACATTCTGGTAGCACAGGGCACAAGTATTGCCCAGTTCTTAGTTTCTAAATATGATACTTCAACAAAAGGAACTAGGGTTCCTTGGAGAAGTAATTGATTCCAGGACTGACAGAGGGAATATACAAAATAACTGTGATAATCTTGTAGTTCCAAAAAATAAGAATGTGCCAAGAAAAGACAATTAGGGTGTGGCATGTCAAAGGAACAGAGCAGCCAGCATGAAAGAGCTCTGGGTGCCTCTGGAACAAGCTGAGCAATAGAATAAATAATGGTAGTACTGGATCAAAACCCAAACAGTAACATGAATGTTCATGAATCAAATAAATATAAATAAGTGATTGTATAAATTGAGTAGAAGGGGGAAAGACTACTCTTCCTTTAAGAAACATTCCAGTAACTTAGTGTATGAAGAATGATGGACATAGAAAAGTCATCATTAGAACACTACAGAAATAATTACTACAGGCAAGATATGCTGATAGGTACTGAATTTAGTGGCCAAAGTTTAACAAGAAACAATATTTGCATGGTGTTATTTACTAATGACAAATGTAACAATTTACAAATGACAATTTACAAATATTTACTAATGACAAATGGAAAAGTAATAATTTTAGAGTAGAGAAACTTGGCAACACCATGTCAGCCAACACCTCATGACAGTGTTTGAAAATGAGTGGGAGTGTTTTTGTTTTTGTGAGTGATGGGATGCTGAATATCGCAAACTTTAGTAAAATTCACCAGAGAGGCTTCATGTCCTGCCACAAGAGGAGCAACGATGAGTTATGAGTTGTACTACATTTCACACCACTCTCAGATGTGTGGTCACCGAGATGGACACCAGTGGAAGTGAAAAGCTTTTTGATAGTCTTTAGATACTTAAGCTAACTCTGTTTTACATGGAAACAGTGTATTTTTTTTTTTTTGCATGGGGTTATAATTCATTGAATTTAACTGCTGTATAAATCAAGGAAAGATTGTTCTTTGTTTTGCTAATCAAGAGTTGTTTGTTTCAGAAAATCATACACTAATGGCAATTTTGAGTTCTTGTCTGTAGTCATTCTATGTTTAGACACAAGCATATGAGCTCTTCATCTTCCAGTTTGGCTGTGCCTGAGTATTTATATATTGAAATATATACTATCTGATTAGAAAGTAGCTACCTTTGGTTCTCATACAATTAGGTCATTAGATTGGCATTGATGAAAACATACACTTTGAAAAATTACCTCTGTGAATTTCAATACAGGATTATAAAAAGAGTGCAAAAGTATTTTTAATAGTGACTTGGTCAATAAATAATGCTGAGCCAACGGGACATCCACATGCCAAAAGAAAGATTTTGGACTCCTACCTCACACTACATACAAAAGTTATCTCAAAATGTATTGATACCTAAATATAAGAGCTAAAGTTATACTCAATACTAATATGAAGCTCTTAGGTGATCTAATTCATGCTCACATAAGAGAAAAACTCAACTCAATTCAAGTTGGGGGTAGTGGGAACAAGGAAGGGGGTAGATTGGAAGAGGGAGGGGGATTGGTATATTCCCACTTAATGGGCACCATGTAAGGGTATATGGCACACCTGTGGGGTGTGGGACACAACTATTAACAGGGACTACTTAACAAATGCAAACATTGTTACCTAACTGTTTATACCCTCACATTAATCTGAAATTTTAAAAAGAGCTAAAACTATAAAAATATTAGAAAAAGGCATAGGAGTAAATCTTCATGACCTTGAATTTGGTAATGGATTCTCAGACATGAAACCAAAAACGTAATCTTTGAAAGGAAGAAGACATGTAAATTCTTCTGATCTTTTATTATGGTAAAACACAACATAAAATTTACCACTTAACTATTTTAAGTATACCATTCAACTGTATTTAGGTTATCAAGTATGAAATGTCCAATTTCCTTAAGTCCTAAGTTTGACAGTTGTTATCTCTGACACTTCACTTTGACACTTCTTGTTTTATTTTTATTATGAAGGTACATCCTCATTCTTTCACATGCACATTTTGGCTTGTGATTATATTTCAAAGTTTTTTTTAGGAGCAATGCTTGTGAAACCATGGACAAGTCAAAAATTTGTGTTATTTGTGAATATGAGTTCTGTCCTGGAACGAATGCAGAGCAGGCAAAGCGAAACACCAACCAAGTGTTTGGGAAGGATGTGTTGGGGAGACCTGCAGCTTGAGAAGTTCTGTTCTGGTGATTTTAATCTTGAAAATGAACCATGTGGGTAACCTGAGATGAAGATGGATAATAATGAGCTGAAAGCTATAATGGAAGTGAATCCATTTCAACCTATGTGTGAATGAGGAGCAAGGTCAGATGTTACGATTCCAACAATATTGGACTATTTGAAACCAATTAGCCAAGTAAAGAGGCTGGCTAACAGAATTTTGCATGAATTAAATGACCTTCAGAAGAGAAATTATCTCAAAGCTTGCCCTTTTTATTGTCATGAAATAAAAACAAACCATCTCTGTACTCAATTATTATGTGTGATGAAAAATAGATTTTTTTTTGACAACCACCGGTGTTCAGCACAATGGTCAGATAAAGATGAAGTGCTGAAAGGCCGTCAAAAACCAAGTATTCATTAAAAGGCTAATGGTGTCTGTTTGGTGGTCCAGTAATAGTATTATCCACTACAGCTTCATGAAAGCTGCAATCAATTACTGCAACCCAAGTGGACAAAATGAAGAGGATGTTTGCAATTAAGCAGCTGAGATTGATCAATAGAGATAGGCCAATCCTCTTGCAAGACAACACTAGACCACATGTCCCACAAACAATGGTGCTTAAACAAGAAGTTGCCATTATGATGGGAAAACTGTGTTGACGGTTAGGCACATACTTTGATTAATTATACTGCTTCTTGTTTGAGATATAATAAACTAAACTTTTGTTTTTATATTGTATGACCATATATTAAGCACGATTCATATTATTTTGCAACCATCACCACCATCCATCTCCAGAACTCTTAACATCTTCCAAAACTGAAACTCTCTATTCATTGGAGAGGCAACCACTATTCTAGCCTATGTTTCTGTGAATTTGACTACTCTAGGTATCTTGAATAAGTGGAATCATACTGTATTTGTCTTTTTGTGACTGGCTCATTTCACTTAACATACATATAATATACTTGTAGTTCAGCCATATTTGTAGCATGTATTATAATTGCCTGTTTTAAGGTTGAGTAATATTCCACTGCAGATTATACCACAGTTTACTTAGCCCTTCCTTTATCAATGGACACTTGAGTTGCTTCTATCTTTTAGCTATTGTGAATAATACTACTAAAATATGGGTGCACAAATATGTCTTTGAGACTCTACTTTCAATCAATTCCTTTGGGTATGTATATACCTAGAAATGGAATTACTAGATTATGTGGTAATTATATTTTTAATTTTCTAAGGGACCACCAAACTATTTTCCAAAGTGCCCACACCATTTTACATTCTGCAGCATTCCAATTTTCTTCACATCCTTACCAGCACTTGTTATTTTCTGTTTTTTTCCCGCTTTGGTAACCATCATCCTCATAGATGTGAGATGATATCTCGCTATAGTTTTGATTTGTGTTTCCCTAATTATTTGTGATGTTGGGCACCTTTTTGTATGTTTATTGGCTATTTAAATACATTCTTTGGATAAATATCTATTGAAGACTTTTGTTCATTTTTGAATTGGGCTGTTAGTTTTTATGCTGATAAGGTGTAGGAGTTCTCTTTAAATTCCAAATTGTAATCTCTTATTAAAAATAGAATTTGCAAATATTTTTCCTTTTCAGTAGATTGCCTTTTTACATTACTGATAATGCCTTCTGATTACATGTAAGTTTTTAATTTTTATGAAGTCAAATTTGTTTGTATTTTCTTTTCTTGGCTGGGATTGTAATGTTATATCCAAACTATCATTGCCAAATGCAATGGCAGGAAGCATTTGCCAGGTGCTTTCTTCTAAGATTTTTTTTAATTGACAAATAACAATTTTATATATTCATGGGGATACAACATGATGCTTTGAAAACCGAAAATGTTTATCCTTTGACCAACATTTCCCCAAGTCATACACCCAACCTCCACGTCCTGGTAACCACCATTCTATGAGTTCCATTTTAAAAGTTAGATGGTTTTATTTTTTACATTTAGATATTTGATTTGTTTTTAGCTAAACTTTGTATATTGTGTAAGGTAATATTCAAGCTTTGTTCTTTTGCACATGGATATCCAGTTTTCCCAGCACCATTTGTTGAAAAGACTATAATTTTCCCCATTTAATAGTTTTGATATTCTTGCAGAACATTATTTGACCATATATATAAGGTTTATGTCTGAACTCTCTACCCTACTCCTTAGTCAGTATATCTGTCTTTATGCCATACTGTTTTATTACTGTAGCTTTGCATTAAATTTTGAAATCAGGAAGTGCAAGTCATCCAGCTTTGTTCCCTTTTTCAAGATTGTTTGGCTATTTAAGGTCTCTTGAAATTCCATATAAATTTTAGGAAAAAAATTCTTTTTCTGAAAAAATAGCCTATGAATTTTGCTAGGGATTGCATTGAACCTGTAGATCACGTACTTAAACAGCATTGACATTGTAACAATAATACATCCTCCAACATGAGCCATCTTTTCAGTAATGTCTTCTTTCATTTCTTTCAGTAATGTCTTACAGTTGTCATTATACAAGTCTTTCACCTCTTTGGTTAATTACTAAGTATTTTATTTTTTTAATGCTATTGTAAATTAAATTATTTTCTTAATTTCAGTTTTGGATTATTCATCTTTAATACACAGAAATGCAATTCACTGGCCAGGTGCAATGGCTCATGCCTGAGGCAGGTGGATTGCTTGAGCTCAGTAGTTCAAGACCAGTCTGAGCAAGAGTGAGACCCCCATCTCTACTAAAAATAAAAAAAAAACTAGGCAGGCATCATAGTGGATGACTATAACCTCAGCTATTCAAGAGACTGAGGCAAGGGGATTGCTTAAGCCTAAGAGTTTGAGGTTGCTGTGAGCTATGATGATGTCATAGCACTCTAAGCAGAGTGACAGAGTGAGACTCTGTTTCAAAAAAAAAAAAAAAGAAGAGAGAGATTCAGTGCATTGTCTTATGTTGACTTGCATTCTGCTGTTTTTGCGGAATTTATTTATCAGTTATAGTGATTCTTTTGTAGAATCTTTAAGGATTTTACATAAAAGATCATATCTTCTGTGAACAAAAATAACTTCACTCTTCCTTTCCACTTTGGGTGCCTTTTATTTACTTACTTTTTTTCTTGCCTAGTTGCTCTGGCTAGAATTTCCAGTACTATATTGAATGAAAGCAAACATCCTTGCCTTGATGGTGATATTAGAGGGAAAATTTTCAGTCTTTCATCATTGAGTATGATGTTTGTAGTGGGGTTTATCACATTTAGCTTTTGTTGTGTTAAAATTTACTTCTATTCCTAGTTTGTTGAGTGTTTTTTATCATGAAAGGGTATTGAATTTTGTCAAATGCTTTTTCTGCATCAGTTGAAATGATTGTGTGCTTTTTCCCTACATTGGTTTAATGTAGTGATACATTGATCAATTTTATATTTTTTATAAATATAATTTTTATATATAATAATAATTTTTATTATTTTTTAAAATTTTAATAATAAATAATTTTTATTATTTTTAGATTTTTTTTAAATTTTGAGACAGGAGCTTCCTCTGTCATGGGATAGAGTGCAGCAGGCCAGTCATAACTCACTATAGTCTCAAACTCCTGAGCTCAAATGATCCTTTTGTCTTTGTCTTCAGAGTAACTGAACTATAGGATTGCACCACCAGGCTCAGCTAATTTTTGTATTTTCTGTAGAAATAGGTTATTACTGTGGGGCTCAGGCTGATCTTGAACTCTCAGCCTCAAGTGATGCTCCTGCCTCAGGCCCCCAAAATAATAGGATCACAGGCCTGACCCATGCTTCTTGGGGCTATTTTTGAATGAATGTTAACTATCTGCATTCATGAGATAAATCCCACTTGGTCATAATGGAAAATTTTTTTAATATGAATTTGGTTTTCTAGAGGTTTTGATTTTGTTTTTGGAGGATTTTTACATCAGTGCTCAGAAGAGATACTGGTCTATAGTGTTCTCTTCTTCTGGTGTCTTTTACTGGCTTTGGTATCAGGATAATTCATCTCTCAAAGAATGAATCAGGAGTATTCCTTTTTTGACCTTTAATTCTGTCAATTTTGGCTTCACATATTTTGCTCATCTATTCGTTGTATAAATATTTATGTTTGTTATATCTTCTTGACATATGGAAACATTTATTAATATAAAATGTCCTTCTTTGTCTCTTATGTGTTTTTTATGTAAAGTCTATTTTATCTAATGTTAGTATCACTAATCCTGCTACCTTTTTATTACTATTAGCCTATTATTTTTCATCCTTTCACTTTCAACCTACTTGTGTCTTTGGATCTAAAAGTCTCTTATAGACAGCACATAGTTATATAATGTAATATATATATAATTCTCTCTTATAATTAAAGAATTTAACCCATTTACCCTTAAAGTAATTACAAGGAGGCACATCTGTCATTGTGTTATTTGTTTTCTATTTGCCTTACAGTTTTTGCTCCTCATTTCTTGCATTGCTGCCTTCTTTTATGTTTTAGTTAACTTTTTGTAGTGAAACATTTTACTTTTCTTCTCATTTCCCTTTGTATATTCTATTGCAGGCAGAATGGAGACCAAATACCCCATTCTTGGCAAGGGAAAACACCCCCAGAAAAAGTGGAAGTAAAAAAGTAAGCTAAGTGAGGCAGAACAAAGGGAAGTCAGCTGGTCTACCTTCAAACCAATGCTGCTAAATTTCTTATCTGAGCAAGTTTCCTGCTTTTCCTAGAAGCCTAGCCTGTTGGAAATATAGCTTACTAACACCCCTGCTGGGTCTGGAAGCACTCTGAAGGAATAATGGCTACAGAGGAAGCTGTGTGCAAGGCCTAGCAAGAAACATTAACCAGGCTGTTTCCTGCCTAGTTAACAATCAAAGCAAATACCCATTGTGGAGGTCTATATTATGGCTGGGGAAGAGATCAAGGAGAACAGCTCAAGCCCTGAAATATGGGTAAGAATGCTTATATCCCTTAT
>NW_003852515.1:1033263-1036441 GCF_000181295.1 Otolemur garnettii | reverse complement strand
TACTGGTTCAACTCCATCCCTTTTCAGTTATTGATGTCACATGATTACATCATTGTATGTTGTGTGTCCAAAAACATAGACAATTTATGTTCTGTTTTGTGCATTTCATCTCTTAAATTTTATGTAGAAAACAAAATTTATAGTTACAAAGCAGTTATAATAATTTACACTAGTAATTTTTTTAATGCATTAGTCTCTTAAATCATATAGAAAAGAAAAATCAATGTTAAAAACTGACTTTACAATAATACTAGCTTTAAGATACTGTCTGGTTGCTTTTATTTTCATCTACAAGATTCTCTTTGGCATTCTTTGCAGGGAAGTCTAATAGTAATGAGCTCCCTGAGCTTTCATTTATCCAGTACTGTATTAATTTCTTCCTCACTGGATAGTTTTGCCAGATACAGTATTTGTAGTTAGTAGTTATTTTTCTTTTAGCACTTTCTTTATTGAGACAGAACCTCAAGCTGATGCCCTGAGTAGAGTGCTGTGACATCATAGCTCATAGCAACCTCCAACTCCTGGGCTCAAGAGAGTCTCCTGCCTCCACCTCCCAAGTAGCTGGGACTACATCTTTTAGCACTTTCTTAGCCCATAGCCTTCTGGCCTCCAAAGTTCGTAATGAAAAATCTTCTGAAAATCTTATTGAGAATCACTTGTGTATTGCAAGTTGCTTCTCTCTCACTGCTTTTAAGATTCTTTGTCTTTCAACAGTTTGATTGTAAAAGATTTTGGTAGAAGTCTCTGAGTTTTTCCTACTTAAGGTTCACTGAGCTTTTTGTATCTATATATCAATTGTGAAAACTTTCCATTATTCTTTCTTCAAACCTCTTTTCCCCCTTTGTCTCTCTTTTCTCCTTCTGGGACTCCCATAATGTATATGGGTGTCCCATGGGCCTCTTAGGTTTTATTCAATTTTCCTTAATATTTTTTTCTTCCTGTTCCACAGATCTGATATTTCAGTTTTACTGTCTTCAAATTCTCTTATTCCCTCTTCCACTTGTAGAACATTCCCCTTGTGTCTTTCTAGTGAATTTTTCAAATTATTGTGTTTTCAGCCCCAGAATTGCTTTGGTTTCTTTTAGTTTTTCTCTTTTCGTTGATATGTTGATTTGTAATGCATTGTCTTCTTTACTTTCTATGTGTCTTCCTTTAGTTTGAAATGCCTGTAAGATAGTTGCTTTAAAATCTTTGTCTCATAGATCTGTTATCTGGTCTTTCTTCAGGATTGTTTCTATTTATTGATTTTTCCCTTTGAATGTGCCTTACTTTCCTGCTTTTTTATATGGCTTATGCTTTTTTTGTTAAGAACTGGACATTTGTATTTAATAATAAAGTAAATCTGTAAATCAGGTTTTCCTGCTTCCATGGGGTTTGTTTTTTTGTTTGTTCATTTTTTTGTTTTGTTTCTGATATATTATGAATTGTCTGTGTTGGAGATCACCTTGAGGTTAAAACTTAAGATCTTTTCAGGTCATTTCTGATCCTGTGCCTTTCCCTGGAAATGTGTAGTGACTTTCTAACTCCTCTTATACATACGGTTGCTTTTGCATGTTTTAGTCTTTAAATGTCTGGTTCTTAAAAGGAGGGGAAAAAAAGGAAAAATCAAAAGTGGGTGAGAGCACACTGACCCTTTAAATCTCTTGGAAGCTGTTTAGTTGAAGAGGAAGGATATGCAGTAATAGGGATGGGTGGGGATGCGGTAATGACTGCCCACTCCTGTGTTTGCACCTTCATTATAAGAAGTAGTAACCAGTGATCAGAATACAAATCCTTAGTATTTGAGGGCAGCATCCTTTTGTCTACTCTGCTTCCCCCAAGTTGCATGCAAGCTGTCCCTTGAAGCTGTTTATAGCTGTCTGCCACAGGGCTTGGGAGTGATAATTCATTATCACTGCTGAGCTAAGAGCTGAGATTGACAAAAATTAAATTCAGTTTACTGGGCAAGCTTTACCCCGTAAGTTGAAACTTTCAATAGACCCCAGAGTTCCCAAATGGAACCAGATGGATTCTACTAGTGCACTGCTGTTTAGATAAGGAATTTCTGGTGTTTTCTGCTCCACCATCTATATTGAATCATCATTCAGAATGGTTATAATATCAAGAAAATTAAAACAAGTATTAGGGAGGATATTGGGAAATTAGAACCCTCACAGATTGCTAGTGGGAGTGTAAAACGATGCACCTCCTATGAAAAGCCACACACCCCAAAGAAATGAAAACAGGTACTCAGAAAAATATTTGTACACAAATGTTCATAATAGCCTTATTTATAGTAGGCATAGGTAGAAACAACACAAATGTCCAAAAAGATGAATGGATAAACAAATTGTGGTATATATATCTCATAGAAAGAAATGAAGTCCTGATACATGCTACAGTGTGAATGAAAGTCAAAAAAATTATGCTAAGTAAAAGAAGTCTGGAACAAAAGTCACTGAAAATAATTCCCATATTTGTGAAAAACTCATAATATGCAAATTCATAAAGATAGAAAGAAGATTAGTGATTGCCAGAAGCTGAGGGGACAGAATAAAGAGAAATGACTACTTAAAAGGTATCAGATTATAGATTGGGGTAATAAATATTTTGGGACAAGGTGGTACTTTCACAATGCTATAACTAAACTAAATGCCACTGATTTGTTCATTTTAAACATAGCTAATTTTCTGTTATATAAATTTCACCTCAATTTAAAAGTGGGGGATCCTGACCAGATAGATATCCCAATTACCCTGACTTGGTCATGTTACATTGTATGCATGTATCAAAATGCCAGAAATATATATATAATTATTATGTATCAATAAAAATAAAAACAAAGCAAAACAAAAAAGTGGTTTCAAAGATAACAGAGTATAAGAAAAAAAGAAATTCTCATCAATAGCTAAATATGTTATTGTGTTCTTAATTTTAAGAATGCATACTTTGTAGGTTATTGTAAAGATATTCAGTTAGTATTTTGTGTTTAATTATGGTTAACAATACATCTCAAAATACTTTCAATTCAAAGGGCTTAAGTGAAAGGCATTCAAAGCAGTTTTTAAGCTACAAGGGAACCTCCTTTTCCTTTAATTCTGGTTTTAGGCTGACTAGAAACATAATCTTAAAGTTTAAGGTGAGGATTCTTGGCTAAATCCTTAAGCTACTTAGTGGTCAAGGAAAATGTCCTCATTTG
>NW_003852515.1:1031288-1032281 GCF_000181295.1 Otolemur garnettii | reverse complement strand
CCCCCTCACCCCCCCTGCCATCAGTGGTGTTCCGCTTTACCAATGTTAAAATCCGGTCACCTTATCATAGCACAAACTAAATGATACACAGAGTGCCCCAGGCAAACAGTGAAATTACCAGAAGATTTAGAGACAAGCTCTTCCTCTAGGCTCTCTGCAACAACAAGGAAGACTTACCTTTGTGTTCTGATAAGACAGTGGTAAATACCACTCTGGTAGGTAGTGATACTACCATTACTAGCTTCCAGCAGACCGGATACTTGCTGGGCTACAAACTAGATGAGCACTAAGGGAGTGGATTAGATTGATGATGAATGAATTGACAGCATCTGTGAATTCCTTGGGACTAGACTACGAACATCAGCATATAAGGCATCATTGTTACGTTTGGGCTTGATATAGAAGCTAAACCTCCACATGATGGCTCAGAGAGCTCCTCAGTGTCGGTGTTCTTCTGTGGGATGAATTCTCACAAAATTAAATGAAATGTGCTCTTTTAATTCCAGAAACTGAGTGAAAAGACTCGTGAGTATTATGCATTTTTGTCAAGGCCTAAGCCACCTGGGTAAGCATGGTGGGGGCCCACAGGCAAGGCTTAACAGCCTCCTACATGGAACCTGCACTGTGCTGTCAAGTCAGCCTGCCAGATAAGGATTGAAATGGCCCATCTGTGCAGGGGACGTGACTCAAAGGTTGGTGTGAGTGAAAAGAAAAACTCCGTCATAATGATGTGAGTAAAACACTCTATCATAACTGTGGGGCCTCCAAACTATGAGAAAACAGTCGTGGAGCCTGTTTCTTGGAAATTTAACTGAGTACTTGGAAGAAAAAAGTTTTACTCCCCTGTTTATCCTGACCTTTAACTTTAACAATAGAAGTCAGATAATATATAGTTGTTTTAGGTCTTCAGAGAGGAATAGCCTGAGGCTAGTCTTAAGATGGTTATCTTACTTCCCAGACTTTCTTTCTTTAGGCTAGTCTTAAGATGGTTAT
>NW_003852515.1:1026071-1030163 GCF_000181295.1 Otolemur garnettii | reverse complement strand
GGTCTTACCTCCAAAAAGAGGAATGAAACTCCTGGCCAAATGCACTCTCAGTCACTCTGTCTCTATGGTTCAATCAATGGGGCATCCCAGAAACAGAAATTGCTGAGAATACTAGACACAAAACTATCAATGCTGACTCCCTGAATTTAGAGGTACGTACAAGCTAGTCAATTATCATACAACTACTTTTGGTGGTGGGATTGATGCCACAGAGAATTCCCTTAGAGAGCTAGAGCTGAGTTTGGCCTTGGAACACTTCCAATCAGGATTTGAGGGGAACTTCAGCCATCAGAGTAATTCTCTAATGAAGCCAGGAGGGAGACTGACCCTAGACCCTGACTCCCAGAGATGTTTTGAATATCTACTTCTAAAGTTAATATCCTGCCCCCAAAGCTGTAGTCTTTTGTAATAAGCACATTTTGCAACTGACTTATTCATTTCCTTGTCTCTAAGATAAATATTTATGTTCCTAAGGCAGCACAAACAAATATAATCTCTGGAAGCATTTTCACAAGAGCTCGAACACTGGAAACAACACAAATATCCACAAATACAATTGTTACGTGACTCATTAAATAGTTGTAATGGAATATTATCTATTTATCTGAAAGTTATGTAGTAGATCTGTATATTTACTTGAAAAGCTCTACAAAGTATATCATGAAATGTAAATGCAAATTATAAAAAGGTATATATACACCATCTGGCTTCTCTCTACAAAACCAACATAAAAATGAAACATATACATTTGTATACATATATACAGTATGTGAGTACCTGAAAGTGGTCTGCCATGGTACACACTAAATTGTTACAAGTAATCATTTCTCGGGAAGATAATGGGAATAGTGAGAAGGAAAGAGAAAATTTCCCTTCTTATTCTCTGTGTTTATGTATCGTTTCTATAATGTAGTTGTATGAATGTATTTATTGTAAAAAATCATTCAGAGTAGTTTTTTAAACAATCATTGCTTCTTTAAAATGCAAGGAATTACTGAAGAACATATAATAGATCTAAATTCCAGGTTAACTATTCTAATCACTACTATGTAACTCTAAGTGAGTAACCTTTAAAAAAAAATTAAAAGTAAGTGAAGATGAGGCTCTCAGGGATTATAAATGTGTCAGTGAGTAACAGAACTAGACAGGGGAATTAAGTACACACTCCCCATTTTAAGATAAATGTATGGAAATATCTGAGAAGGGAGGAAATTTTATATGAATTTAAAAATATAGTGATTTTCCTCAATATTTTAAGCTTGTTGTGTGAAAAAAAAAATGAACACTTAGAAACAGCTGCTTTCCCAACATGAGTCTGGCTCTAGTCTAAACCAAGATATAGGTCACAACTCCGGGCTCCCTGGTAACGAGAACATTGGCAACAGCATTGGCCTTTTAAAAAATATCATGCATACAAATGAAGAATGCAATGAAGGAAACCAAATATTTCAGATTACATTGATTCTGGGAACTATACAATAAAGCTAATTGTGAGAAGTATCTCATCTTGGGAGTTATGTGTGGGCTCTGAACCCATGTGTTTTCTCAGTCTTTATCACATCACTGTGAAAGAAGGGTTATTCCAGTCCTTTTATTGAATTATCAATCAAGACTCTTAGATTAGAACTTCTGAAAGATACAGAAGCAACATTACTTTAAAAAAGAAGAAGCCCTAGAGAGATGAGGAAATTTGTCCCAAGCTAGATGGGAATGGAACCCAGGCCTTTGACTTTGAACTCTCAGTTTATGGATTGGCACATGCTCTCTCTTCCACCTTCTCTCCCACACAAAGCTGAGTCATGACGTCAGAAAACTCTGATTTATCTTGAACAGTTCAGGTAGAACAGGAGGCACACATGTAACCAAGCCAGGTCTTGCTCAATAAACATAACTCCAAAATCATCTCTTAATTGGTCACAAAGCTACAGCTGCCTCAGAACACCCAGCTCATCCACCTCTCATTCCACATAGTTCTTCTAAGGGATAATAAAATTACTTTTGCCCCTTTTGAAAAGCACTTACTTTGATGTTCTGACTTTATAACTATGAAGAAAGATGAGATCTTATGGTAATATTGGTTTTCTTTGAGCTATATGAGTTCATCCCATGGAGTAGGGATTCATTGCATGAGGTTGTGGATCTACTGATGAGAAGGTTTCCACTGCAGGGATCGGCAGCAAGGTTTTGTCCCTGCTGTTATCACTGTTGTATGTGCTGGCCTAACACAGATCCTGCACTCACCCAATGCCATGTCAACATTGGTGTCTGTGTTAGTCAGAGCCCTTACAGCAGTGAGGTAAATACGAGCTTAGGTCATTACTGTCAGGGGTTAATTTATAATTAAATGGTAAAAAGACAGAAGGGAGAAATGAGAACAGAGCCTGTGGTGGATGAGAGGGCTGTGTCAGTCAGGGATGGTGGTAAAACCTGCATTGGGGCAAAACAGAAATGAGAGTCCTTGGAAGGACTGAAGAACACAACTTAGTAAATGGATAAAGTGATGCTAACTAGCGGCCAGCCCACAGCTAATCTCTTGCCAGAGATGAACACAGAGATGAATACACTCCAGTCACTATCACCAAACCAGATGCCCCTGCTGACACTGCTGTGGTTCCACCGTGGACCCTGAGTGGCACCACCATGCTTCTCTCACAGCTGTGCTGCCCACCCCTCCCTCATGAACGACTCCCTATAGCTCTTCCTTATTGGATCACAAGCACCCAGTTTGCAGTATAGGGAGGTGTTTCTGATTTGAGGTGCCTGAGTTATATACACTCTTCCTAGAAGGAAGAGAGTCAGGGACATAAAGTACCAGATACTTCAGCATATGTAGAAGGAAGAAGGTTTTGCCTATCTGGGCATTTCCCAAATGGGGGACGGGACAGCTGGAATCCAAAAATGATGGGCACTAAATATCCATGAGTATCCCTCCCTTTGGACATCCAACATCATATGTAGATTGTGTTGTGGCAAAAACAAAGGAAGCAAGAAATGCTTTGATTCTGATTATGTCAACTATCTTCCCTACTACCCAAAATGTGCCTTCCCTCTTCTCCAAAATAAGACCACCTAACATATATTTGGCTATAAATTTAGCTCCAAATCCTAGTACTCTTGGTGATGTCTGTTCTCCTGCTGATTCTGCCATGTTACCCTCTCAATATTTTATAGCCAACAGACTAAAGTTAAAATCACCAACACTGCTTTTATAATATAGTAGGGTAGAAAAAGTAGAAATAAGAAGATAAGAAATTCAGATATATGAATATGTAAGTGCTTCAGCAAGAAAAAAATTATGTAGATGCAACAATCCTCATTTCTGCTCTCACCACAACGCCATATTTATTTACTGTGACTTCATTCGTCTATTTCACTAGTTCCATTTTCTCCATTGTGTTTGGCCGAAACTCAGCTACTTGGAATTCAGTACTATGTACAGTGACCTCATTATATAAGAAATCTGAGCCCTAGGCATTCTACAGAGACCAGGTTGCTGTCAGAAACCCACTAATTTTTACTACTTGACTTGGTAGAACAGGAGGTAACATAGGGTATTCTCTGGACTTCCATTCAGCCTTCCATCTGTATCATTAAAAATAACAACTCTATTTCCTCTTGACAGTAAGGAACAATCACTACAACTAACACCAAAACCCCATACATCTCTTTTTTGTTGCCCATTTATTCATTAGTAAGAAGAGCCTGCAATGATTAGATGGCAGCCTCAGCTTCTAAGTCAATGGAGTTACTATTGAGTTGCCTGGTGGAAATATTCTTAAAATCAAAGGGAAAATGCTGAGCCCATGTAAAACTTCCATTCCCATTATCACATCCCCTTTATTCAGGGATCTATTGTGAAAGCACTAGAAAGATTAGGAAACGTACTTTGAAGCCACTTTGCCTTTCTCATTAAGAGCATCCTCCAGCACTGTCATATTTTAAAGATCTTGAAAAAATAATACTTCATTTTATATGGAGTCAGAAAAAACCTCAAATAGCCAAGACATTACTCAGGAATAAAAACAAAGCAGGAGGAATCACGCTACCAGACCTCAGATTATACTATAAATCCATAGTGATCAAAACAGCATG
>NW_003852515.1:1018291-1024228 GCF_000181295.1 Otolemur garnettii | reverse complement strand
GGGGGGGTGTCAGAATGAGAGTTCCTGTATTAATATTTACATGTGATTTCAGTACATGGTTATTTCTCAGTGGTACCTGGTCTTCTCTTTACTTAAGTTACTCTGGGTCTTTGAAATGACTTGGGTTTGGGAATTAGGTAAATAGCTATGACCATCCTGGTGATTCAAGTTTGCCTCTCTGTCTACCTGCTCAGCTGGTTTTGGAAGTGCACGGATCCCAATTGTGGTTTGTGAGCTGACCACCTCATCAGTCCTATCAACTTTCAGATCATTCAGGCACCACCAAGGCCACCAAGAAGCTTAAGTTAGCATGATGAATCAAATCTAAAATTACATTCTTTTCTCCTAAGTTTGACATCTCCAAAAATGTTTAAAACATATTCCTCATGCTTCTTCTCCTGGGTTAAATTTTGTAATAGATTGTCTGTACTATGTTGATGTATACCCGTGGTTACTGATATGGAGGTAGAAGAAGCACAACACATATTTACTTTGCTTTTCAGGGGGTATCATCATTCTTCAAAAAGGGTAGTTGCAACATCAATAAATGGAGGCCCGGATTTTGGCTGACAAGGGAGGATAATCAGAGGTTGAGGTAATCTAAGACTCCCTCCTTTACATTCTGTTCCGGTTCATGGGTCTTCATTCCTCAATCAATGCTGTTTACCTTTACATAAGTGACCTGGTAATAAATTTATAATTTTGCAGTATGTACAAAACTTTTTAGGTTTTATTTGTCTTAGCCTAATGACTACAACAGTTAAGAGGGTTTATTTTTATCACTACATATTGTTGTTCAGTTTTTTGTTTCTAGCACAGTCACATAAAGTCCCTGGTTTTAACCCCCAAATAGCTGAATATTTGGGAATAAAAATAGAACTCTGACCCACCATTTATAGCAACAAGTCCAGAGTACTCAGACTGATGGCTCCCCTAATTCTTGCTCCTGTTCTTAATTCAGAACCAACTGGAAAAAGCCAAATCTGCTCTCCTATGCATACTATCTGTGTAGGGGAGACTTCTTCATGTCCTTCACCCTCTTCTATGGTAGTGTCCAAAAGCCCTGCCATCAATTAGCTCTTTATTCCTTATGAACTCGGGTAATACTCTAATCAGTCTTTTGGCCACCTATAGCAGTCACATTCCCATCCCTGAATACTGATACTGGATTCAATTCAATACTGGATTGTCACTGTCTTCAGCCCCTACCGGATCAGACAATCAGTTTCAGATTGCCTGATTTCTTTAAAGTCTGCTGCCTACAACTATTTTTGAACCTGTTAAGTTTCTGTCTGCTGCTTCTAGAAAGAAAGGGGGAAGAGGAAGGAAAGAAGTTGTTAAACAGATAATTGAAGAGTTTTCAGCCAACTAGAGAACCAGGCTTAGAAAATGGGTGGAAGCAAGGAAAGGTAGGAGCAATCAGCATCACCCCTCCTCCTCCTTCCCATCTACTCCTAGAAAAAGACTGTTCAGTGAGAACACGAGTCTGCCCTCCATTGGCTACAGCAATGGACATGAGAGACCACAGCTGTCCCACTGCCCCCAGGGCCTAGAAATCCAATGTTGCTGTGGCTGGTGCCACTTCCTCTCCCCGGAACAAATTCTCTATGGCCCCTGTCTCTTCATCTGTCTAGCACCTGATTCAAGATCTAAGGCTGCTGCTTCTGATTGGTGAATCAGTGCTAGCTCATGTGACCGAGCTCAAACTATAAAGGTAAAAAGTGCACAGCTGGAGGTTTCAGCTTCCATATGAGTAAGTTAATCTTACTTGCCATCAAGTCTTGAAAGGTAGAAAATTTACAACATAAGAAGAGAGAGGTTCACATGCCAGATAAATGGGGAGAAGAGGCCAATGTCTATTTCAAAATAGAAGGTGGGCATCACCTGATTTCTAGCATTAGTGACAAGGGTTACGTGAACCATATCTGGAACTGAATCTCATCAATATCCATCAAAGGGAGAAAGAGAAATAGATGTACAATTAGTGTTATTTTTTAAATTGTTCATATCTTTGCTGTACTGTAGTCACAGCTTTCCCACATTGTGCATCATTTGATGACAAAAATGAGACATTCTGGCTCTTTTCCTTGGTCTGTGAGAGAAATGTACATTTGATTTCAAGGAACTGATCTGGTGTGTTTCCCTTCTTGTCTTTTTGCTCATTTTTTTCTCTACCATATTATTTCTGCAAATAGGGACTATTTTTGAAATTTGTTTCCACATTTTTAATAACTTCACATTATTATTTTTTTTAGGTATGAAAGAAACTTATTATCTCCTAAAGACTGTGCATTTATCAATGTAGCTGGTTCAGCCTTTCATTGATCTTACTGATAGGAAATGCTCCCTATGGAAAAATCCCTAGACCTTTCTATTTCTGAACAAAGAGCATTTGGAGAGCAGTATGCTTAAAGTATATTTTTCATTCAGAAAAAAAAATACACTGAATTCCTAGTGTTGCATCTCTGGTACTTTGCATTTTTCCATTAGCATTGTCAAGCTTGCTCATGCAACTACTTGTGTATGCATCTAATTTTCTCATTACAGTACCTTGCCATTTATATAACATTCCACATTGTTACAAATTTATAGATAACAAATCAGGCATCCAACAGGGTTAAATAAGTTGCTCTATACCATGAATCTAGCATGTAGTAGACTCAACACTATACTCAGGCCTGTCTATACTAAGTGCTCAATAGATGCTTGTTAGATACAAGAATAAGTTAAATGAAATGCATCTAAATATATTTTGTGTTGTCTGGGAAATCTTTGGGTTATATGAACCTAGGATATTTAAATTAATTGATTAAAATTTGCTATTGCTACCTAATAGGTACCAGTTTAACATCTAGATTCCCTGGAAATTCTGATTCACTGGTAGCTCAGGTAATTTTTATCACTCAGAGAAGTTTCAGAAACACTTTTCAGTCAACCAACTACCAGAAAAACATGGAGCTTGGTCCAACAAGAGTAGAGGTGAATGTTATGGAAAACTAAGCAAACTTGCTGAATCATTTCCTCTGGAGCCTGACAATAGTGAAAACATCAATCAATCTTTTCCTATTGAAGCAATAGTCCCTATCTTTGCCAGTTTTTAAACAATCCCTAAACCAAATGAGTTTTCCTTTTCATCTGTATGCACTGGCATTCTGGAGACATGGCCAAAGTCATACAAAACAATTATCTTTCTAACATTTCTTATGCTTCAAGCACTGCACTACATATGCATATATCAGGGGCCATATTAGTTTCCTAGCACTGCCATAATAAAATACCACAAGGTGGGTGGCTTGAAACAGCAGAAACTTACTCTGCTACAGTCCTGCAGGCCAGAAGTCCTAGCTCACGTTGGCAGGGCTATGCTTCTCTGAGGGTTCTTAGGAAGTAAATTTCCTTGCCTCTTCCAGCTTCTGGTGGTTGCTGGCAAAACTTGACATTCCTTGGACTGAAAATGCAGGAGTCCAATATCTACATCCATTTTCACTGGCCTTCTCCAGAAACTGTGTCCAGATTTCTTTCCTCTTATTAGAACACCACTCATATTGGATTTAAAAAGCACTCTAGATCCAATATGATCTCATCTTAATGTCATCTGCAAAGACTATTCACAGATTAAAGTTCTGGTGGACATGAATTTAGAAAAGACATTATTCAACACAGCATAAGAGGTAAGAAACATTTGTTCATGAAAGGAATAAAATGGCCATGTCTTGTGCTTTGTGCCAAGAAGGAAATGCAAAAATAAAAAAGAAAAGAAAAGAAAAGATATTACTTTGCAGAATGATCCTTCCCTCAACTTTGAGTTATAAATTGACAGCACCATTTCACTCCAGATGGAGAATTTAAGCATTTCTTACCACTTCTTTATGTTTTCCCTTCAGAGTGTTTTCACATTTTCTGATCAAGTATTTTTATGACTTAGTAAATTAGATGCACATCCTGCTCTTCATGTTTACTTATCCTCACGGGAGTGACCTTTTTTTTTCTCAGATATACTAGCTATTCAGAAATCCAGTAAGATTCAATTGCCAAGGACGAGTAGTGAATATCTTTCCTGGGAAGTTCCAAACAAGGACTATAGCTAGAAGAATGCAATGTACATTATGAAGCCCTCTCTGTGACCCCCTTCTAGAGAGACATTATTATTTACATGAAATCTGGTTCAAATCAATGCAAAGGTATTATCAGAGAGAGAGAAAGACACAAATTATCTAAAAGGGGGCATGCTACTCCATTTGGGATAAAGAACATCCATAAAAACCTACAACTTTTATCATACTTAATGATGAGAGACTAGATGCTTTCCCCTAAGACTGGGAGCAGCACAATAATGGCCTTTCTCACTGTTTCTATAGAGGCTGCCCCAAAATGAATACATTTGGAAATGTATCAAGGAAAAAACTGTATCAAAATTATAATACTCAAGTCATGTTTGACTTCTGCAATTACAAGAGATACAAGATACAATATACAAGATAACAAACATTATTGGGTATGTGCTGAGTATTACCATTTTAATATAGAATTTTCTTTTCTTAAAATGTGATGTGTATACACTTTGGGGCGCCCTCTGTTATTTAGCATTGTACTAAAAAACCTAGCTAGAAAACTAAGACAATAAAGGGATATACATTTGCATATAAATTGGAAAGGAATAAATAAAACTGTCTGTAGTTACAAATGACTGTATTGTCTATCTATAAAATCCCAAAGACATTTTTGAAAAATTCTAATAAGCAAGTACAGTTGTCCCTTCATATCTGTGGGCTCTGCATTTGTGGCTTCAACCAACTGCAGATCAAAAATCTAAAACATACCAGATGGCTGTGTCTGTACTGATCATGAACAAAAGATTTTTCCTTGTCGTCTTCTCTTAACACTGTAGTATAACTTTTTAATCACTTTTACATTATATTAAGTATTACAAATAATCTAGACATGATTTAGAGTATATGAGAGGTATATGTCTCTCTATGTCACTTTATATAAAGTTAGCTTTCATGGATTTTGTTATCTGCAGGGGAGTCCTGAAGCCAGGCTGCCACAGACACCAAGTGATGAGTGTATGATGAGGCCACAGAATACGTGGTCAGCTACCTTTCTACATATGGCCAAGGAACAAGTGGAATTTAAAATCAAAAACAAAACATTTATAATTAAACCCCCCAAATGAAATATTTGGTACAATTTTAACAGAGTAGGCATGGAATCTCTATGCATAATTTTGCACAATTGCAAAATATTGACTTACCAAAATCAAGGTATATCTAAATAAATGGAGGGATATGTTCAAGTATTCAAAGATGCATTATTGTTAATATTCTTTCCACTATGATCTTTAGATTCTGTGCAATCCCAGCTAAGATCACAGAAACCTCCTTTTTAAAGATATTTATAAACTGATTCTCACATTTATATACAAAGACAAAAGACCTAGAGCAACAAAAACAATACTGAAGAAGAGCAAAGTTTGAAAACATGTACGATGCAATCTGAAGACTTAACTATTAGGCAACAGTAATCAAAAAACATCATGGTATCAGTGAAAGAATAGACACAGACATATAGGTGAATGTAACAGAATGATCAGAAATAAACTTACTCAAATACAGTCAACAATCTTTGACAAAGGATTGAGACAAACCTTTAGAAGACTATCCAATAGAGAAAGGATCGTCTCTTCAACAAATCATGCTGGAACACTTGGATGTCAATATGCAAAAAAATAAATGAAGTAACGTAGGCTTAAATCATATGCCTTACAAAAAGATGAGTCCCAAGTGGGTGATAGACCTAGATGTAAAATCAAATCTATAAAACATACTGAAGAATATAGAAAAAATGAGAAAATCTATATAGTCCTAGGATTGAGTTTGGGGAAGAGGTTTTTATTTTTTTTGCCTGTTTCCCATCTTTTTTATGATTATTATTGTT
>NW_003852515.1:1014807-1017244 GCF_000181295.1 Otolemur garnettii | reverse complement strand
ATTTGAGTTCTCTATAGATCCTAGTTGTCAAGCTTTAGTCTTGACAAATTCAAAATATGCAAATATCCTTTCCCATTGTGTAGGTTGCCTATTTGCTTTGGTTGTTCTCTCCTTAGCTATACAGAAGCTTTTCAGTTTAATTAAGTTCCATTTGTTTATTTTTATTGTTGTAGCAATTGCCACAGAAGTCTTCATAACAGTATTTCCCCAGGCCAATATCTTCCACTGTTTTCCTATGTTTTCTTTGAGGAATTTTATTGTTTCATGCCTTAAATTTAAGTCATCCATCTTGAATCAATTTTTGTGAGTGGAGAAAGGTGCAGGCCCAGTTTCAGTCTCTTACATGTGGATATCCAGTTCTCCCAGCACCATTTATTGAATAGGGAGTCTTTCCCCCAGTGTATGTTCTTGTTTGGTTTATCAAAGATTAGGTGATTGTAAGATGTTAGTTTCATTTCCTGGTTTTCTATACAATTCCAAATGTCTGTCTCTATTTTTGTGCCAGTACCATGCTGTCTTGACCGCTATGGCCTTGTAGTATAGCCTAAAATCTGCTATGCTGATGCCCCCAGCTTTGTTTTTATTACTAAGAACTGCTTTAGCTATATGGGTTTTTTTTCTGGTTACATACAAAACGAAGAGTCATTTTTTCCAAGTCTTGAAAGTATGATGTTGATATTTTAATAGGGATGGCATTGAATCAGTAGATTGCTTTGGGAAGTATAGACGTTTTAACAATGTTGATTCTTTCCACCCAGAAGCATGCTATGTTCTTCCATTTGTTAATATCCTCTGCTATTTCCTTTCTTAGGGTTTCATAATTTTCTTAATAGAGGTCCTTCACCTCTTTTGTTATGTATGTTCCTAGGTATTTCATTTTCTTTGAAGCTATGGTGAAGGGAGTTGTGTCCTTATTTAGTCTCTCATCTTGGCTGTTATTGGCATATACAAAGGCTACTGACTTGCAGACATTAATTTTATATCCTGAGATATTACTGTATTTTTTGATGAATTCTAGGAGTCTTGTGGTTTAGTCTTTGGGGTTCTCTAAGTATAAAATCATATTGTCAGAAAGAGGGAGACTTTGACCTTTTCTGCTCCCATTTGGTTGCCCTTTATTTCCTTGTCTTGCCTAATTGTATTGGCTAGAACTTCAGCACTATGTTGAATAGTAATGGCAACAGAGGGCAACCTTGTCTGGTTCCAGTTCTAAGTGGAAAAGCTTTCAGTTTTACTCCACTCAGTAAAATATTACCTGTGGGTTTGTTATAGATAGCTTTGATCAGTTTAAGAAATGTGACACCTGTGCCTATACTCTTCAGTGTTTTAATTAGAAAAGGATGTTGGGTTTTATCAAATGCTTTTTCTGTATCTATTGAGAGGATCATATGGTCTTTGTTTTCGTTTCTGTTGATACAGTGAATAATGTTTATGGACTGGCATATGTTAAACCAGCCTTGCATCCCTGGGATGAAACCTACTTGATCATGATGTATGACTTTTTTGATAAGCTGTAATCTATTGGCTAGGATTTTATTGAGAATTTTTGCTTCTAATATACATTAGTGAAACTGGTCTGAGGTTCTCCTTTTTAGTTGGGTCTTTTCTTGGTTTTGGTATCAGGGTAATGTTTGCTTCAGAGAATACATTGGGGAAGATTCCTTCCGCCTCAATTTTTTTTTAATAATTTCTGCAGTATGGGGATAAACTCTTCTTTGAAGCTGTGATAGAATTCGGGTGTAAAGTCCTCTGGACCAGGGCATTTTTTTGTCGGGAGCTTTTTTATTGTTTCTTTGATCTCAGTGCTTGAAATTGGTCTGTTAAGGAGATCTATTTCTTCTTGGCTAAGTCTAGGGAGAGGGTGTGATTCCAAATATTGATCCATTTCCTTCATATTGTCAAATTTCTGGGCATAGAGTTTTTGGTAATATTCAGAGATAATCTCTTGTATCTCTGTGGCGTTAGTTGTTATTTCCCCTTTATCATTTCTGATTGAGGTTACTAGAGATTTTACTTTTCTATTTCTAGTTAGTCTGGCCAATGGTTTATCTATTTTATTTATTTTTTTAGAAAACCAACTCTTTGTTTCATTAATTATCTGAATGATATTTTTGTTTTCAATCTCATTAATCTCTGATTTAATTCTGGATATTTCTTTTCTTCTGCTGGGTTTAGGCTTAGATGGTTCTTCTTTTTCCAATTCCATAAGATGGCTTGTGAGTTTGTTGATGAGCTCTCTTTCTGTTTTTTGGATGTAGGCATCTGAAGCAATAAATTTTACTCTCAGGACTGCTTTTACTGTATCTCACAGTTTTTGGTAGCTGTGTCTTCATTGTTGTTATGCTCAAGGAAGTTAATGATTTCCTCTCTTATTTCTTCCTACACCCAACTATCATTCAGCATAAAGTTGTTTAATTTCCATGCCTTTGTGTGAGTT
>NW_003852515.1:1010217-1014775 GCF_000181295.1 Otolemur garnettii | reverse complement strand
TCTGTTGAGGGTTTTTTTGTGTGTCCTAGGATATCTTCAGTTTTGGAGAATGTTCCATGGGCCGATGAGAGGAATGTATAGTCTTTAGCTTTGGGATAGAGTGTTCTATATACATCTATCAAGCACAGTTGTTCTAGGGTCTCATTTAAGTCCCTTAAATCTTTGTTTAATTTCTGCTTAGAGGATCTGTCCAGCTCCTCTTATAAGAATTTTTAAGTCCCCTGTTATTATGGTGTTATAACATATCATGTTTCTCAGACTAATTAAGCTCTATTTCAAGACTCTGGGAGCATTTAAATTGGGTGCATGAATATTTAGAATTGAAATGTCTTCTTGGATGGCTCCTGTGGCTCAGTAGGCAGGGCACTGGCCCCATGTACTGAGGGTGGCCAATTTGAACCCGGCCCCAACCAGCTAAAATGGCAATGACAACTGCAACAAAAAAGAAAGAAAAAAAGAAATTTCTTCTTTTTGTGTTTTTTTCTTGACCAATATGAAGTGACCATCTTTGTCTTTTTTGACTTTGGTTGCTTTAAATCCATGTATATCTGAAAATAAGATTGCAACCCCTCTTTTCCTCTGAATTCCGTTTGCTTAAAAAATTGTCTTCCAATCCTTAACTCTGAGTGTTAATTTGTCTGTTGACGATAGGTATGTTTCCTGAAGACAGCAAATGGATGGCTTCTGTTTTTTAATCCAGTCAGCCAATCTATACCTCTTCAGTGGGGAATTCAAGCCATTAACATTTGTGGAGATAATTGATAAGTGTGGTAGTGTTCTATTCATCTTATCTCGTGAGAGTCCATTGCTGAGTTTTGTCTTTTGCGTGATTGTGGAAGCTAGTTCTGTCCTTTAATTTATGGGTGCTTGCTTTGCTACTGGTCATGATGATGATCAGTGTGTAGGACAGGTTGAAGTATTTCCTGTAGAGCTGGTTTTGTTGTGGCAGATTTCCTCAATGTTTGCATTTCTGTAAAAGATTTGATTTCTCCATCAATTTTAAAGCTTAACTTAGCAGGATACAGAATTCTGGGCTGGAAATTGGGGAAGAGTTTTTAAGTACAACACTAATTGCATGATCCACACAGGGAAAAAAGGATACATCAGCTTATTAAAATTAAAATCTTCTGCTATGTCAAAGAAACCATTGAGAGAATTAAAAGACAAAGCATAAACTTGGAAAAATATTTACAAAAATTTAAATATTTACGAAAATGTATCTGAGAAATGATTTGTATCTACAAACTACATCAAAACTTTAAAAACTTAACAATAAGAATATAATCAGTTTAATAATTGGCAAAATATCTAAACAAATATTTTACCAAAGAAAACATACAGGTGGCAAGTAAGTATATGGAAAGAGGCTCAGGGTAATTGCCATTAAAGAATTGTATTACAAATTAAAATAACAATTAAATTCTATTATACACCTGCTAGAATAGCTAAAAGCAAACAAACAAACAAAAAACAAACAAAAAAAAACCCTGCCAATACCAACTTTTGGCAAGAACATGGAGCAACAGGAACTCTCATAAATTGCTGGGGACAATGCAAAATGTAAGACAATTTGACAGTTTTCTTATAAAGCTATATAATATTATCATATGATCCAGTAATTACACGTCTAGGTATTTACCCAACTGAAATGACAACTTACACCCAAACGAAACCTGTACATGAATGTTGATAACAGCTTTATTCAGGATTGCCAAAAACTGAAAGCAAGGACTATATTCTGCAACTGTCAAATGAATAAATGAAATGGTGGAATACTATTCAGCAATGATAAATTTTCTATCAAGCCACAAAAAGGGATAAATATTAAACACATATATTTGTGTTAAGGAAGGTAGTACAATAAATCTATATACATTATGATTTCAATCATATAACATTCTGGAAAGGGAAAAATTACAGATGGTAAACAGATTAATAATTTACAGGGGTTTCCATCAGTATGGAAGGATGAATAGGTGAAGCACAGGAAATGTTTTCCTAAAGTTCTTTGTTATACTGCAATAGTGAATACAAAACATTAAGCATTTGTCAAGCCCCATAGATTTTTAAAACACAAAAAGCAAACCCTAATCCAAGCAAATTTTTTAAAATTAACATAGAAAATTACAGGGGAGAATTTAAAATGTGACAACAAAAGAATCTAAATGTGTTTTAAATGCATTTTATAAGAAGAGTTTCCCTGAATGAAGTGATCATTGTGGCCTCAGTTTTGTGTTCTGCAATATCAGGTGATAATATTACCACTAGATAATTGTTAATTGGTTTTCTGTGTGGAGGAGTAAAGCCTGATGGTTCCCGCTCTGACATTTTGCTGATGTCACTCTCACCAAACACAGGAACACATTTCTAATCATGAAAAAAAATCTGAAAAATCCAAATTGAGAACTGTCTACAAAATACCTGGTTAGAGATTCTCAAAATTGTCAAGACTATCAAAAACAAGAAGAGTGTAAGAAACTATCACAACCAAAGGTGCCAAAGGAGACACAGCAAATAAACTAATACAATATTCAAGATGAAATCCTGAAACAGAAAAATGAAATTAGAAAAATGTTGAGTAAATCTGAATAAATTATAGACTTTAGTTAATAATTATGTATCTATATTGATTAATTAAATGTGTCAAATATACCACAGTAATAGAAGATGTTGATAATAAGAGAAATTTGGTGTAGGGTATGAAAACTCATTGCATTATCGTGGAAATAATTCTATAAACCTAAAAATACTCTACAATGAAAGTTTAATAAAGAAATATCTCCCCAATATTTGAATTAATTACAAAAGTAATACATAACCAAAGATAACTTTAATAACAAATATTGTATAAATAGATGCCACACTTTCTCTAAGCATTTTTAGTGATCAATTTTCAGTACAGGTTTCACATGTATTTTAAATAAAATTTTTCTTTCATTTCTATTAACAAAAGGAGAGTAATGTCAGTAATATGGTAGTAAAATAGGAAGTCCCCATCTTTAGTCCCCCCAACAGAAAGTTTAACTGTCAACCATGCACAGACAAGGACACCTTAGTTAAAATGGCTGAGACACCCACCTTGGACCAAAAAACTTATAAAAGATGTATTAGAAGGGTAAGAGGAGTGGTTTCACCTTGAGCATACTACCCTTCCCACAGACTGGAACAGTACCGCAATGATAGTTACCCTGGGCTTATGGTTTCATCAGTGTGAAAGAAGAGCCCAACACAGACTTCAAACTTCCCCAGCATTCAAGGGCACTTTATAATAAATCAATTTCTTTCTCACTTCATGGAGAATTCTGGGACAAACTACAGTGCTAAAAAAACCTGGGGTCAACTAAAAACAAAAGAATAGGGCATAGATCTCAACATCTAATGCACAGATCTTGGTGATGGCACCATGTTCCTCCCAGCACCCATGCCTGACCTAGGAGACCAGCCAGTGACTTCACTCACCTATGGAGTTGATCCAGTGGTTCTGTTCAGCCGGGAAGCCCAGTTGGCAGTTCTATCCGGCCTGGTTCCCTAGCCATAAGTCTAGTATAATTCTGGAGACTTGCCTAAGGCCCCATCTAGGCATGGAGGCATGAGGGTATCCAATTTATTTCAAAGCCACCCAACCAGAGAGCCTGGCCAAAGACTTCATCCAACACTGGTGTACAGCTAGTTGGGCCTCCTAATCATAGATCACAAACTGTGGCCCCACCCAGAAACCTATGGGGCTGCTAATGATCTCCACTAACCACAAAGCAAAGCTGGAAGCCTCACTAGAATGGACAGCCCAGCCAGTGACCCTGTCCAGCTGCAGAGTAAGGCCTAAAAAGCTGTTTGTGGAGCTTAGTCTGAAAACTTGCCTAAACACAGAATGCAGCCAGTGGTCCCAGCCAGCCAGAATGCACAATCTGGAGACCCACATAATCTGGAGCATTTGTGGAGCCCAGCCTGCCTTCCCAACCAATTGCAGAGCCCAACAGTTGATACTACTCAGGAAGAGAGCACAGCTTGCAAGTCAGCTCAAACAGAGAAGATCATGGATTCATGTAAGGGGCCTTTCCTGGCTTCAGAAGCCAGCCAGAGGCTCCACTCAACGAAGCAGCTCAGCCAGCAGCCCATCTTTAACATGGAGCCCTGCAAGAATTCCACCTGACATCAAAGAACTTGCAGTGGTTTTTACCAACTAGAGAATCTGACAGCAAACCCTACCTGCTCACAGGCACTACTAGTTAGGTTATCCAGAATTCCAGGTTGGATTGATAAGGGGTATTTAACAAAGTGATTTTTACTCTTATGCTATAATCAGTCATCACAAAGGCACCTTCATTTTAATGACAGCTCTTGGATACATTATTCCAAAGGAATGACTCTACTAGTAGAAAATCCATGCAGATTGTTTATGGAGATGTTGTAAATTAACCTTTTAGCATCTTTCAAATCTTCCGTCTTGTCTATATTTAAGTCTGAAAGACATGATATATGTACATTGTTTTATCTTACTTTCTTATGAAGATTTCATCATCTTTAAATGAAGAAAGATGAAAATATAAATTGTGATTAT
>NW_003852515.1:1008550-1009852 GCF_000181295.1 Otolemur garnettii | reverse complement strand
CTAGAGGTAGCTTTCACCAGAGGCTCCTGTCCAGAGGGAAAGATACTGGACAGAAGTGGACTCAGTGAAGCTGAAAGTGGGGAGCTGAGCTAAGAAAGAAGATAAGTAAGTGCACATCATCTCTGCTGAGGCAAGCTGTGACTCCAAGAAAGAGGATCCAAGAAAACAACTTCTAGGTACAAGGCCCATTGACAAGAGAATGAGAGACTCTTCTCCCAAGCAGGAGGCTTGCTGTGGGCTATCTGAAATTGAGCTGGAAACAAATGACATCTTACTTTACCCCCACAGAAGAGTGCCACTAAACACTGGGCCTCCTCCTCCAAGTAGGTCCCACTTATGAACCTAAAAATCAACTTTCCTGATGTAAAATTGAACAAATATTTTCCCCACAGTTCTAAACTCCCAGTCCACCCTTTCCCCCTCATCTGGAGATCTGAAGTTCTGCCCTTTGCAGAGTCCAGCATGTTTGGCAATTCCCTGAGAGGCTTGGGTATTGTGTGGGTCACTGGACAGCAGAGGGCAGAAACAGAGACTCAAGTGAAAGCTGGAGGACATGGGAAGAAAGGGACACACGAGAGAGAGAGAGAGATGCACCACAATAGTGCTCAGCAGAGGCGCTGACACCCCTGTTCTGAGTTTGGTGTGTGATCTTTTCTGACTAGATGGCTCACCAGAGGGGTCCAGGCTCCATCCCCTTGGGTTTGCAGGATGGAACTACTTGTGGATTTCCACTATTGAGCCCCTGGAGACCCTTTGAACTCTCCCTGTTGAGTAGTGATTATACTGCCCAGGACAATCTGATTAGATCTCTCAACCTTGTGTGGGAAGGTGTTACTGTAAGGGTCTCACGGAAAAGTGACATCATGGAGAATAAGCACGCTTATTGAAATTGTGTTTTAAATAAAGGTGACCATCTGCTTGCTCAGGCAAAATGGCGAGCTTCTTTATTTGCGGTTGGTTTATATAGGGAATTTTGTACATACAGCAATGACCTCATTGATCCAATTAAACATCATGTGACATCTGATAATCCACTCAACATACACCTTTTAACATAACCCTTTCAACATAACCCAATCTTAATGGAGAACATGTTGTTAGCCATTACTGCTTTGTTCTTATCTGATGATGCCTGAGGCTAAGGAAGAACAAGGTAGATTGAATGCCTGCCCTTGCTGACCTTTCCATTTGGAGGCTGTTACTTGGAATCTTTAAGCAAAACATAAAGAAACTTCTTGGACATACAGGAATTTATGTGCAAACCTCTGTTCCCACATAGGCTTTAAGTCAGGGGGTTTTTTG
>NW_003852515.1:1005521-1007688 GCF_000181295.1 Otolemur garnettii | reverse complement strand
TGATAGAGGTCATCTATAGCAAACCCATAGCCAATATAATATTGAATGTAGTAAAATTGAAAACATTTTCACTCAGATCTGGAACTAGACAAGGAACCCATTGTTACCACTGCTATTCAATATAGTATTGGAAGTCATCATAATCAGGCAAGAGAAGGGGATCAAGTGTATTCATATGGGGTCAGAGGAGGTCAAACTCTCACTCTTCATGGATGACTTGATCTTATACCTGGAAAACACCAAGGACTCAACTACAAAGCTCTTAGAAGTGATCAAGGAATATAGAAGTGTCTCAGGATACAAAAAGGATACTTACAAATCAGTAGCTTTTATAGATACCAACAATAGTCAAGCTGAAAATATAGTCAAGAACTCTATTACTTTTACCGTAGTGCCAAAAAGATGAAGTATTTGGGAATTTATCTAACAAAAGATGTGAAAGGTCTCTATAATGAGAACTATAAAACCCTGAGGAAATAAATAACTGAAGATGTTAACAAATGGAAAAACATACCATGCTCATGGCTGGAAAGAATCAACATTGTTAAAATGTCCACACTACCCAAACCAATCTACAGATTTAATACAATTCCTATCAAAGCACCAATGTCATATTTTAAAGAACCTGAAAAAATAGTACTTTCGTTTTATATGGAATCAGAAAAAATCTCAAATAGCCAATATATTACTTAGAAATAAAAACAAATTGGGAGGCATCACATTACCGGACTTCAGGTTGTACTATAAGTCTATAGTGATCAAAACAGCATGGTACGGGCACAAAAATGGAGAGGTAGATTTACAGAACAGAATAAAGAACCAAGAGATGAACCCAGTTGCTTATCGTCATTTGATCTTTGATAATCCAATCAAAAACATTCAGTGGGGGAAAGACTCCCTATTTAACAAATGGTGCTGGGTGAACTGGCTGATGACCCATAGAAGACTGAAACTGGACCCCCACCTTTCACCATTAACAAAAATTAATTCTCACTGGATAAAAGATTTAAATTTAAGACATGAAACTATAAAAACACTAGAAGAGAGTGCAGGGAAAACACTTGAAGAAATCGGCCTGGGAGAATCTTTTATGAGGAGGACCCCCCAGTCAATTGAAGCAACACCAAAAAAAATTACTGGGACCTAATCAAACTAAAAAGCTTTTGCACAGCCAAGAGCATAGTAAGTACAGCAAACAGACAACCTTCAGGATGGGAGAAGATTTTTGCAGGTTATGCTTCTGACAAAGGTCTGATAACAAGAATCCACAAACAACTCAAATTAATCAATAAGAAAAGAACAAACAACCCCACTTCTATGTGGGCAAGAGACGAGAAGAGAAACTTCTCTGATGAAGACAGGTGCATGGCCTACAAACATGAAAAAATGCTCATCATCTTTACTCATCAGAGAAATGAAAATCAAAACCACTTTGAGATATCAACTAAATCCAATAAGATTAGCCCACATCACAAAAATCCCCAAACTGCAGATATTGGCCTGGATATGGAAAGAAGGGAACACTTCTACACTGCTGGTGGGACTGCAAACTAATATACCTTTTTGGAAAGAATTATGGAGAATTCTCAAGGAACTGAAGGTTGATCTGCCATTCAATCCTGCAATTCCATTACTAGGTATCTACCCAGATGAACAAAAATCATTTTACAACAAAGAGTTTGCACCAGAATGTTTATTGCAGCCCAGTTCATAATTTCCAAGTCGTAGAAGCAACCCAAATGCCCATCAACCCATTAATAGATTAACAAATTGTAGCCTATGTATACCATGAAATAGTATGCAGCCATAAAAAGATGGAAACTTTACATCTTTTATATTTACCTAGCTGGTGCTGGAACATATTCTTCTTAGTAAAGTATCTCAAGAATGGGAGAAAAAGTATCCAATAGTACTCAATACTATTATGAAACCAATACATAATCTCTTACACATTCATACAAATGATAAAACACAAATTTAGTCTGGAAAGAAGGAGGGGAGAGGAAGTTGAGGGGAGGGGAGGGTGAGGATGAGTGAAGGGAGGGTATTTGGTGGGATCTCACCTAATGTGCACAATGCAAGACCACATTTCAAAACAAATAAGAGTATATTATGAATGTCTTACCACAAAAAATAAGTAAGCGAGGTGATGGTTATGTTAATCAGT
>NW_003852515.1:999103-1005501 GCF_000181295.1 Otolemur garnettii | reverse complement strand
ATCCAATCAAAAACATTCAGTGGGGGAAAGACTCCCTGTTTAACAAATGGTGCTGGGTGAACTGGCTGATGACCCATAGAAGACTGAAACTGGACCCCCACCTTTCACCATTAACAAAAATTAATTCTCACTGGATAAAAGATTTAAATTTAAGACATGAAACTATAAAAACACTAGAAGAGAGTGCAGGGAAAACACTTGAAGAAATCGGCCTGGGAGAATCTTTTATGAGGAGGACCCCCCAGTCAATTGAAGCAACACCAAAAAAAATTACTGGGACCTAATCAAACTAAAAAGCTTTTGCACAGCCAAGAGCATAGTAAGTACAGCAAACAGACAACCTTCAGGATGGGAGAAGATTTTTGCAGGTTATGCTTCTGACAAAGGTCTGATAACAAGAATCCACAAACAACTCAAATTAATCAATAAGAAAAGAACAAACAACCCCACTTCTATGTGGGCAAGAGACGAGAAGAGAAACTTCTCTGATGAAGACAGGTGCATGGCCTACAAACATGAAAAAATGCTCATCATCTTTACTCATCAGAGAAATGAAAATCAAAACCACTTTGAGATATCAACTAAATCCAATAAGATTAGCCCACATCACAAAAATCCCCAAACTGCAGATATTGGCCTGGATATGGAAAGAAGGGAACACTTCTACACTGCTGGTGGGACTGCAAACTAATATACCTTTTTGGAAAGAATTATGGAGAATTCTCAAGGAACTGAAGGTTGATCTGCCATTCAATCCTGCAATTCCATTACTAGGTATCTACCCAGATGAACAAAAATCATTTTACAACAAAGAGTTTGCACCAGAATGTTTATTGCAGCCCAGTTCATAATTTCCAAGTCGTAGAAGCAACCCAAATGCCCATCAACCCATTAATAGATTAACAAATTGTAGCCTATGTATACCATGAAATAGTATGCAGCCATAAAAAGATGGAAACTTTACATCTTTTATATTTACCTAGCTGGTGCTGGAACATATTCTTCTTAGTAAAGTATCTCAAGAATGGGAGAAAAAGTATCCAATAGTACTCAATACTATTATGAAACCAATACATAATCTCTTACACATTCATACAAATGATAAAACACAAATTTAGTCTGGAAAGAAGGAGGGGAGAGGAAGTTGAGGGGAGGGGAGGGTGAGGATGAGTGAAGGGAGGGTATTTGGTGGGATCTCACCTAATGTGCACAATGCAAGACCACATTTCAAAACAAATAAGAGTATATTATGAATGTCTTACCACAAAAAATAAGTAAGCGAGGTGATGGTTATGTTAATCAGTTTGATTTAAGCATTCCACATTGTATATCAGATCATCACATTGTACCCCCAAATGTATATAGTTATGATTTAGTAAAAATTAAATTGAAAAAAAATATAAAAAAGAATCCAAGAAACTCAGCTGGAAGTGAACTATTCTGCAACTAGATTCCCTTTGGGAGGTAGGTTGAATGGAGACTTCTGTGATGGTTACCGACATGAAGAAAGACACCCTGGGTGTAGCAGCAGAGGAATCCCTGCCAACTCCACAGCCCACTGACAGGTGTGTGATGGCCATGTGGAACCCCCCGGTTCTAGTGCAGATGAAGATCAACCCCAGTTTTCCAGTCTTTTGTATGTGGTTCAGATGAAGCTGGGTTTAAGGTATGGATTCATAGCTCTATTTTTTAATAGACAGAACATGATTTGGTGTGGGGGAGATAACTCTAGTTCTATTGTCCCATAAAACAAAATCTCATAATTATTAAAATGATAAGGCAAGGAATACAATTTTATCTAAAGGAGAAATTGCAAGGGAAAATAGCCTAAGAATACCTAGCTGGTTTAATGCTAAATCAGAGGAAGGATGTACATTTTATAGTAAAAATAAAAATCTGAGTTCAGTGGGTACTTGACAAGAGGCGGTAGCAAGCAACATTACCCTGATGAAAACAGGAAGTTCAGGCTGCTGACATCATTAAAAATGAAAATGTGCATACAGATATGTATGTAATGAGATAAATTAAATAACAGAATGTGTTTGCTTCATCAAGTATCCAGAAAGACAAGACAGCATGAAAAACAAGCCTTATAAAGACGTTATAAGCTATATGTCCTTTAAGAGGGAAGACACAGAAATATGTTTTCCTGTTCCAAAAATATCTTCATAAAAACACCAATGCAACTAAAAGTCTTTACAGTATGCATAAAATGAATAAATAAAGAAATGGGTAAATACCTGACTATTCAAAAGAGAAGAAGTTAGGAAAATGAGCAAAAGAAAGGGTCCTAGTGGTGAAATGGTGATTTCCCTCCCATTAGAAGACTATATCTTCTAACCAGGATAAAAACAACCAAATGTGGCAAAACCAATGTGCAAAGTTAAAAGACAGTGTTAGTAGAAAAAACAGTTTGATATTTTTGTTTTGTTTTCTTTGTTCCTTTCTTGTTGGTGATGGGATGGGTATTATTACTGCTGATGTCCCTCTGCTTAAGGAAACCTGCTAAACAAATATCCAGTCTTATAAAAACACTTAATTTTTAAGTACCTATATTCTGAGACTGATTCAATTTTCCCTAAAAAAAAAAGAAAAAATCCTTTCTCGTATACTTTTTTTAATCCAGCTATTATTCTACTAAGTAGAAAATAACTGAATTGGGGGAAATGATTGAGAAGCTAGTGTCTTTCCTTATAAAAGTAATTTGATGTGGGTGGATATGAAGCTGAGTTCATTTCCCAGCCTGTGAGAGAGAATAGCTGGATGCAATGACCATGTTGCACAGTGTCACCTAGTGGTCTTAAGGGACGGGATCCAGAGCTGAGGCAAACCCTTGGTGTGTGGTAGATGTACTTTTGAGTTCAGACGCTTTCCATTTCAGAAAGCAACTTTCTCTTTTTATTGAAGATAGGGGTTTACTGGGATTAATAACTGGCCTCAGAGCTCGGCGTTGAGGCGAACACTCTCCAGATTCTCCTATGCTGCTGCGTGTCACAGCATGGCCTCGGTTAGTTTTCTAAGCTTTAAGTCAAAACTTTAAAACTGGGCTTTCACATAAAACCTCTCAGTCTTGTGTTTTTGAGATTTCTGTCTGAGAACAAGATAGAGAAAGTATCAGACAAGTAAATGCATGGTTTTATGCAAGCATCATTTCCAAGTTTTGTGGAAATAATGTATCTGTAAGTAGCTTCATTCTCGCTTCCAGCTCTCACTACGTCTCCAGGGTTTAATTATCATGTGATGACAAGGTCATGGGCCTCACTGGTGTGGTAATGCCATTTGGTTCAAGACACTGTCCTTTGTTTCTGGGATCAGTGTAACTGTCCCTTAACTGACCTTACCTGCTGTCTTAGTGCCTTTTCTATTACGGTAACGGAATATCATAGCCTGGGTAACTTACAAAGGAGAAGTTTATTTTGGCTTGTGGTTCTGGAGGCTGAGAAGTCCTAAAGCATAGAGCCAACATCTGGTGAGGGCCTTATGCTGCTTTATAACAAGGTAGAAAGTATCTCATGGCCAGAGGAAGCAAGAGAAAGCTAAGGAAGCCAGATTCATTTTTATAAGGACCTCGTCTCATGATAACTAACCCCCCACATAATAACTACCTCACTTCTATAAGGATGGTGTTACTCCCTTCTCAAGGGCAGAGGTCCCCATGACCAAACACATATTAAAGGTCCTACCACTTCTCAACACCATTACATTATAGACCAGATTTCAATATGAGTTTTGGAAGGGACAAACCACATCCACCCCATAGCATCTGCCTACATCCTGGACTCCTCAGAATGTGTCCACGACATTGCCGCCAGTTCACTTTCTAAAATATCACTGCGATGTGTTGTTCCTGGCCTGAATCCTTTATGGGTTTCTTTTTGCCTATTCACAAAGCCAGATCCCTTAAAGGTCGTATGAGGCTTCTCAGCACACACCCCGCTCACCTCCCAGGCTTGTCTCCTGCTGCTCTTGTGCACATTTGAAACCCAGCCAAGCTGGGCCTGAGGGCCACATACCTTGGCTTTGGTTTATGTTGTGCCTACTATTAAAACACCCTTGCCCCCCTCCCTTGTTACCTGTGTTATTCTTGCCTGTCCTTTGTCCTTCCCCGACCTTAAACTTGGGTTAGGTACCTTTCCCACATTCTCCTAAAGTATTTAACATGATCCATAATGTTGCTACCAGATAAAAGGAGTCCAGCTATCTGTCACCATCAGCAAACATGCAGAGACAGGCATCAGTCCACCAAACTTTGTCAGAAGTCAGAGACTCTGGAGGATAGAAAGAGTAGCCTCCCTAAGACTGTTCTGTCCTATCATTTCCAAAATCACAGAGCAAAGACCACACCAACTCCTATTCCAAATACTAATCAGCATAACTCAGTGCCCTATTACAACATTCCAATCTAAAAGTTAATCTCCTACATCAATCCACCTCAACTACCCAAGATAGGCATCCCCAGGGTGGGAGCCAAATTTACAAAACAATAAGAATGAAGACAGGAGGTAAAGATCACTCAGGACCCAAACTATCCAGACCAGCTGTGCATGTCGCCAGGCCAGAATGACTCCATACTTTTTTCACGTGTGCTTTGAACGTGATGGTTAACATGCTAGTTGATAATTACCCCACTATACTATTATCTCCTAGAGCATCTATATCTTCTATCATATCTCTGATGCCTTGGAGAATACCTAGGTCATACTTAATTGTAATAATTTGAATTAAAAAAAAACACAATGAATGATTTAGCCAGTGGCAGGCTTCTCTGTCCCTAACACAACCAGCCAATCAATATAATTGCAAATATAAATATGATGGGACAGTTAGTGGGACTTATCTGTACCTATGAAACCACAGAATGAAAGACAGAGAAGACGTTTCACATTCCAAAGAGCACTCAGGACGGTAAGAGTGAGACATCCCACTCAGGCCCCGCTACAACCAATCAGGAGTTGATCTGGAAACAGACTTCCAGAAATTTAAGGCAGTTCTTCTAAAGGTTCTCGATTAATTAGAGAACTAATTTAATTCTGAAAATCATTGGGAATCATTTTCCAGTAAAAATATTACATTGGTAGACAGAAGAATTACTTAAAAATTAATTATAAAATGTTAGATCGGTGCACAAAAATTCTCAAATACCTAAAGAAATTATTTCACTTTAGGAAATCCCTAAATTATTTCTGCTATATTGAAAACATGAAATTTGTTCTGATTTCTTTGAGTTTACCTAAACTGAAGGAAGCCCTTTCTTTTGATAAACTAATTTACATACAAACTCCTTCCAAATTGTCTTAATGAAGAAGTTGATGGAGTAGATACTATTTCACTTTTTGCAGTGAAAAACACTACTCCATACTTAGAAAGTCTCTCTTAATGCCCTGCTGATAAACACTGGTGATTTCCATTTGTTTATTGGTGTCTTTTGTTTTATTTCCTATGAAATACTTGTATAGAAAAATTTTTAATATAATGAATAATCAAAGAAAATGGTAGTTTAATATATTTGATACTTAATAAATACAAAATTTAATGTTCTTTTCACTTGTATCAAAATAAAGAAAGTAAAAGAGTTGTGTAATCAAAAGCGAGGTAAAGTTTTATTTCAGATCTATAGACCATGTTTAGGGCAATAAATTTTTATATTGTAGGTCAGCATTTTTGTTGAAACACAATTCAGTTAGCAAATAGAGATTTTCTGATATTCAACGTAATCAAACCTGTGAGTCACCTCCTCAAAGAATATTTTTCATATTATATGAAACAGAGAGTAAGTGGGCTTCAAATAGCATCAGTGGTCTTTGTAAATATCTTCATGGAGGATAAACTTTGGTTCATACAGGAATGGTACTTCTGCCATTAATGTCAGAATTTTCTTGCTTATAGTATGCCTTGTGAGGGACAGTAGCTTACTCAGAGGGAGCTACCTGGCAGAGCTCTGCCATCCAGTCATTTTGCTAGAAGGGAATGGGGAGGTACTCAATGCCAGGTGCAGAGCTCACCAGAATGGCCTCGGGGCCCAGGCTGACCCTGAGGCCAGGGAAGGAAGAGCCTCTTCCTTGCTGCAGTTCGTTTTAACCTCAGCAGTGCCCACATCCACCAGCATGGACACCCAGCCCAACCCAGCCCTTTGCACTGTCCACAGAAAAAAGTTCAGAAATACGGCAGCAAAATTGTATGGCTTTCAGAGTCAGACTTTCTGGATTAGAATCCTTAACAGTGGTGTGAACTTTCTGTATGTCAATTTCATCATCATAAAAAATAAGAGTGATCTTAAGAGCTATCACAGAATTGTTTTTAAAATTGACTGAGTTAGTCCACATAAAACAATGCATAGATACTATTATAGTAAATAATATTTTGCCTTACTCCAATAGTTTTAATTTTTAAAATACGTC
>NW_003852515.1:982912-998911 GCF_000181295.1 Otolemur garnettii | reverse complement strand
TGACTTAACCTGTCTTCTGGGTCTCTGCTTTCTCATCTCTAGAGGGAAATAATAATGGTGTTCACCTCATAATGTCGTTTGAGAAATCTAACAGTTATTAACCAGGAGTGATTGCCTATATCTGCAGTCTTAGCTACTCGGGAGGCTGGGGCTGGAGAATAGCTTGAGCTCAGGAATTTGAGGTAGCTGTGAGCTGTGATGATGCCACTGCACCCTGGCCTGGGTGACAGACCAAGACTCCATTAAAGGAAAGAAGGAAGGGTGGGAAGAAAGAAAGAAAGAAAGGGAGGGGAGGAGGGAAAGAAGAAGGTGGGAGGATGAGGAAAGAAAGAGAGGAAAAGAATGAGAAAGAAGAAAGGAAGAAAAAGAAAGAGAGAAGAGAAAGAGAGCTAGAGAAGGAAGGAAAGAAAAGAGTTAGAAAATGCAAAGCACTTAATAATTTTGAGCCAATAAGAACTAGTCATTTTTATTGCTGCTTTTACTATTTCTTTTTTAAATAAGTCTTATTCTTACCTTATTTCTCCAATGCTTGACATAGCACTTAGTACATAATAGGTGATTAATAATATTTTGTTGAATGAAGATGTTGTACAATGTCAGAAGAGATCAAGAGACCTGGGGAAGCCCCAGTAGATTTCATAAATGACGTGGGTTTGGGTTGGCTCATGGATGGCTGGCATTTAAACATGTGATAGAAAAGATGACGCCCCTGCCATTCATAGATGACAGAAGAGAGATTATGTATTATGTTACTCCTGGATTTAACCAATTCTATGTTATATAATTCTATTTTCTCCATTTTCAATTAATTAGTGGAAAAACCTATTCAAAATACAGGTAAGATAAAATGCAGCATTATCTTACACATTTCTTTTATGTGTCTGCTACAATTAGACATCAAACTGAGTTCATCATTCTAAGACATGGGGGAAAAATCAAACTATAAAACCTTTAAAATATCACTCAGTTGTGTTAAAACAAATGATCTAGAATAATTTCATAGAGAATTTCCATTTTATGAAAACTTTATGTTTGAATAGTGAATCCAATTACAACTCTGCTTCTATTAGTAGCTTGGGTGGTTTTCTTTGTTTGTTGGTTTTGTTGTTGATTTTTTTTTTTTTTAATGGTCTTCAAGCAAAAGCTGTTTAATCTGCCTGAGGTGAAACTCCTTCAACTTTCAAAGAAACAGTTGAGCTATTAGTGTTTCTCACTGATTATTTGCTACCAGCTTTAGAGTATCTTAATTTCTTTGATCTCCAAATGTTTGCCATTGCCAGAAGGGGAACATTAAGCATATTGTAACATAATTAACACAGGGTGCTCCTAGGAAGTAGAAAAGGGTGAGTTTTGTTTTATTTCACTTTTAAGTCTGTGTTTGTAGCCCACCCCACACCATACCACAGTATCCAACAAAGGCACAAACAGAAGAGCACCCAGATGAACATTCTGTCCCCCATTTTTGGCCTCCATCACCCAGTTTTTGCTAACCTCAGGGGATCATCCGAGGTTCCAGCCTCAGACTTGTCCCTTCTCCACCCTTCTTTGTTGTTGTCATCTTTGGTCCCTCCCTTCCCGCTCCCTCTTATTCACAGATGACTTTATCAACTGAGCTCTCCCTTCCTCTCTACCCACCGCCACCCCCACTTCAGCCCCCCCACCCCGTCCCTCTCTCCTCCTGCCCTCATTCTCAACCTCAGTATCCACACAGACAATTGACTCAGCACTGGGTATCTCAAAGCCTCAGGCTCTTTGCTTCTCATGGCCTGTCCCTGCCCCCTGCCCCCTGCCCCCTGCCCCCTGCCCCTCAGCAGCACAACTGGAATCTTAAAAAAACTCTGTCCCTTGACATCCTTTTCTTCCAGCTCCCTACCCTGTAGTGCCACTCTAGAAATCTTAGGACATACCAAGACTGGACTGATTTCTACTCCCAACCTTCTCCTGGTACCCTTGTAGCCATTCTAACACATCATAAATACCATGGACCATGATCAGAGACTCAGCCTCCTTACTCTTTCCTCTCTCCCTCCCTTCATTGGCTTTGCAAAGCCAAAACCCTACTGAAGCCCCACAAGCCACCTGCCTCCCACCTGCACAACACCAGGGCAAATATACCATTAAGCAGGCTCACTTCTCTTTACATTCATGGCGAGAATTTCAAATGAACACACAACACTATCTGGCAATCTTTGAATACTTGAATACATGCAGTCCTCGGATACAGTTACTCATCTACTCTCCAAAATGACAATGTCCTACCTTCTCTCTGCTCAACTCTGTTCACCAAGCACACTCACACCTGTCTCTGCAGTCTTTGCTTTCACCAGTGACATTGCTTCATGGGAGGTCTGACAATTAAGCTCATGAGCTCATCCTAGAAAAAGTGCTACATACCTCATTGCTGAAGTCACTATGGTCACCTTCAAAGTACTCTCCTTGGGAAGCTGTGCACTGATACCAGTGTCTAGTCCAACCTTCAAAGCAATTTTGGAACTCTTTTCTGGAATGGTTATCAGAGCTGTGGTTTTATTGCCCTTGATGTCTTGAGTGTCATCAACAAGTCTTCCTTTCAAATATTTCCTTTATCTTTGGGTAAAGACAAAAATCACTGGGAGCCAGATCAGGTGAGTAGGCAGGGTGTTCCCACACAGTTTTTTGTTTACTGGCTAAGAACTCCCTCACAGACAGTGTTATGTGTACTGGTGTGTTGTTGTGATGCAAAAGCCACACCTTTCTCATGCCAAGTTTTTCAGTTAAGATTTTCCCATTTCTCTGTCAATGTTTACTTGGTTTGTTATGTTTTTCACAGTCAGCTGGGATTTTGATGCACAATTCAACAAATTTTTGTGATGTTTTCATCAGTTTTGCTTATTACTGCCCACCCTGAACTCCCTTCATCAGTGACATTTTCTCTCCCCTCAGAAAAACATTTAATACATTTGTACACAGCCATTTTCTTTATGGCATTAACTCTATAAACTTAGACTAACATGTCCCTGATTTCACATCCACTTTTGCCAAGTATAACAAGAAATTTAATGTTTGTTCATTACTCTAAGTTCCAACATTCTTGTGCTGGCACACAAAACATGCAACAATAATGAACACCACTCAGCAAGACACTGCCACATGTTGAGGTGAACACAGTTGTGAAACACTGATATACCAAGGCTATGAAACCTGACCCAATTGTTTGTACAGTACTGCTAACATAATCACACAGTGACAAGTTTGCAAACTTAATTGTCAGACCTTGTATGTTACCAAGAGAAATAGAGACAATCAGATAGGCATAGGATTGGCTTTCTTTACCTGGACTCACCTAGATTGATAGATTAATAATATTGTTTTTGTTTTTGTTTTTTGAGAGAGAGCCTCAAGCTGTCACCCTCGGTAAACTGCTGTGGCATCACAGCTCACAGCAACCCCAACTCTTGGGTTGAAAGGATTCTCTTGCCTCAGCCTCCCAAGTAGCTGGGACTACAGGTGCCCGCCACAACACCCAACTATCTTTTGATTGCAGTTGTCATTGTTGTTTGGCAGACTCAGGCTGGATTCCAACCTGCCAGCTCTGCTGTATGTGGCTGGCAATTTAGCCACTTGAGCTACAGGCACCAAGCCAGATTAATAATATTGTTATTAGGTGCTATGGTGGAGAAAAATAGAGAATATATTTCATGAAAGTACAACTATATTTTTTGTTTTCCTGAGTTTGTTAATTGAGAACATTATATCTGCAATAAAAGTAGGCTGCTTGACAGTGTCTTTAAAATATTGATTAGCATATTTTTTAATATTGCTACATGATACTATAATTAGGTATACTCCTATGTGATTAAATTAAAATTATTCCAATGGTCCCTAGCAAAAAGAAAACTATTTAAAAGGCTACAAAGCTCTGTTCTTGGGTCTGTCTCTTTGATTTTTTTTATGAATGAATTCAAAAAGAAACACAAACCCAGTTTATCAGATTCACAGATGGAAGAAAGTTGTAGGCAAAAATTAATATGTTGGATAAAAAGATGTGGGTAAAGATGTAACATGCCAAAACAATGGGCTGAAACAAGACAAAATTTACCAAGAACAAATATAAAATTCTTCACTTGGGTTTGAAGACAAATCTGTGATGTGAGTGCAGGACGGAGAATGTTGAATGAACAGAAATAAATAGACAATTGTGCCCACATGAGAAAAACACACAAATGTCTAGTTATTTCTGTTCATTCAGCATTCTCCATCCAGTACGTCCATCACAGATTTGTCTTTAAACCCAAGGGAAGAATGCTACATTTATTCTTGCTAAATCTTATTCCAGGTGAAAGGGGCTCAACTACAACCTGAACTTGACCTTAGACAGACAAGCCGTGTAACCTAATCATTTATACCCTCATATTAATCTGAAGTAAAAAATATAAATACATCTTTTTAAAAAAGAACAGCAAGTGAGGATTTTAGGGGAAATACTTTTGAATCGTTGTTCAAAAAACTAGCAAAACCAAAAACACACTGTGTTAGCTAATACAGTGCGATGTTGTAAGGGAGACAAAACAGTGCGACATAATGAAGACGCTAGAAACTGACCAAGTTAAAAAAAGAAAGAAAGAAATATACAAAAACAGTCTTGCATTAACACGAAATGTATGTATTTATGTTCACCTCAAGGAAAGTAATAGACACTCCCACTCCTTCCCAGGCACAGGCCAGACCTCAGCCAGAGAACTGAGTTTAGTGCTGGAGATTTTAGTTCACAAGAGAGATAAAAAGTTAAAGCCTACAGTTCATCAGTTGGAGGGGAGATAGGCTGGTAAAGAATCGAGAGCTTATGGTGAGAGTGAAACACCATCTGAGAAGCTACAGAGCAGAACTTGTGGCAAATGAGACACAGACACACCCAAGATAGCCTGGCCTACTTGAGTACAGTGTCCCCTTCATGCCATCCCTGCCAGTGACTCATCTTATAAACTCAGGCTAGTTATTCATTCAACCTCTCTCAGCCTTAGAGCTTTCATCCGCTGAAACCTTTAGGGTACTATTATTAACAGTCACCTCCTGAACATCGCATGGAAACCAAATGAGAAGACAATCCATTTGAAGCAATTAGCCCAGTTCTGGCACATAATAAATGCTACATAAACATTTGTTATTAGGCAAGGACAGAGCTGGCAGAAGGGTAGGAGAAAACCAGATTATTCCCACGTAGCCTAAAGTTGGTGCTTCCGAAGTTCAGTACACTTCATATTCAGAAATTAAATATTTCTCTATTTTACCCAGTTAATTTGAGAGTTATTGTTGTATTTGCATTTTGTATATTTTTTGTTGTTTTTGCTGTCATGTAATTTAAATGATGTTATTCCTGGTTAGGGAGAAGAGCTTAAAAGAACGGTATGTTTTCCCACATTCAGTCCAGAGAACAGAGGGGAGAACATACCGTGATCACAAGAGCCATAAAGGGGAGACAAACACGGGAAAACGTTGTCAGGACCTGCCTGCTTTCTGTTTTCGATAATCTTTGCTCTGCCTTCCTGATATACTTCTTGTTTATATAGGGGTGACACTTCGTTATCTGCTACATTCAGGAAAACTGGAGGACAGTGATTTCCTGTGGGGGAGACTCGAGGCAGGTATTTGGCTTAAGCCCTTACCACTGTGCAGATTGTCCCAGGAGAGAGCTGTGAGCCTCTCCTACAGCCCCTCAGGAATGATGTCTCACCTGCGTACCTCCAACAAATAGGGTGCTTTGGCCTAAATCTCTCTCACCAGTGTTACCCAGGTACTCCCTGATTTGCCCCTGGAGGAGAGATAGACGTGCTAACTGTTCTTCCTTTAGAAACACACTCTGAAAAACTAGCCAGAAGCCTTGTTTCTTTTTTTCTTTTTTTTTTATCCTAGATCTGCTTGATGGGCTTAGTCTATTTTCTGCTGTTGCATAATTTATAAAGAAAAGAAATGTATTTCTTACAGTTCTGGAGGTTGGGAAGTCCAAGAGCCCGGTACAGATGCCCAGTGAGGCCTTCCTGCTGCTTCATAATATGGTAGAGGGTACCACGTGGCAGGAGAGCGTGAGTGTCCATGTGAGCTCAGGCCTGGCTTCCTCTTCTTATAAAGCTACCAGTCCCATAATGGGGGCCACCCTGATAACCTCTCTAATCCTAATTGCATTGTAAAGGATTGTAAGGGGTCCACCTCCAGTGAACATACAAATTTGGGGATTAAGTTTCTGATACATAAATTCGGGCGACACATTCAAACTATAGCATGAGCATCGCAATGCTGCTAGGTATGTTTCTACTCAAATGCCTTCTTCCTCCTCTGGCCTGCGTCACTCACTTTATTCCGTCCTTTAGAATCAAACTGTGTTGAAAGAGTGGTCCTCAGCATCAAGTAGATGAAATGATACTGGTCATGTTCTGTTCTCCAGCTGGTGGTGGGTGATCACTATGTTTCGTAACATACATATGAGGTTGGATGAGTTTGCAAACTCATCCTAGAAGCAGTCTGACACCTTATTGCTAAATATCACTGTGGTCACCTTCAAAGTACTCCCCTTGGAAAGCTAGCACACATGCCAGCTCCCAGTACACACATCAGAGAAATTTTATAACTCTTTTTCTGGAATGGCGATCAGAACTGTTGTCATAGGAGGTCTGATGACTAAGTTTGAGAACTCATCCTAGCTGAATATCACTACAGTCCCCTTCGAAGCACTCCCCTTGGCCATCTAGTGACTATACATACATGCAGTTTCTATCGAAACTCCATAGTTGACCACCTCCCTCCATTGATCACCTCCTTATGTTGACCCAGTTTTTTGTTTTTTGTTTTATTTTTTTAGAGATAGAGTCTCATTTTGTCACCCTCAGTAGAGTGCTATGGCATCACAGCTTACAGCAACCTCCAGCTCTTGGGCTTAGGTGATTCTCTTGCCTCAGCCTCCCAAGTAGCTGGGACTTCAGGTGCCTGCCACAATGCCCAGCTATTTTTTTGTTGCAGTTTGGCCAGGGCCGGGTTTGAACCTGCCACTGGTTCAGTATATGGGGCCGGCCCCCTACTCATTGAGCCACAGGTGCTGCCCAAGTTGACCTAGTTTTCATAGACCCAACATTCACTACATATCAGTACAGTAGGCCTGTTCCTTATGTTGACCACCTCTATATGTCGACCAGTTTGTTACACCCCACTGGGTGGTCAACTTACAGAGGTCCTTCTGATATGTTACATATGTGCACTTGTAAATGTCAAATAAGGCAAAAGAGAACAAGAGCAGCCCCGTATGTGTCTGTTGTCCCACTGCCTATTCTCTCCTGGTCTCATTACTGGGTGTCTGTTCTGATTTCTCTGGAATTCTATGACACATTTGATGGGATTAAGATTTCATGACTCTTTCTTGGCCAGCTTTAGTAAGGTATAATTGATAAATAAAAATTATATATATTTATAGTATATGTTTTGTTTTGACATAAGTGCATATATGTATATAAAGAGATGATTAAATCAAGCTAATTAACATCCATCATTTCATTTTTCTGAAGTTCTACACTTAAGATTTTTGAAATGTTTTCCTTCTTTGCTGTCTAGACAATCTCTCTCATGTCTGATTTACCTATTTTCTCAATATTTTCCTTTAGATCCTCTTTTTCTCCTGCTTAACCACCTGTAACAGACACTACTGATTAGCTAATTGACCCTCATTCCCAACGTTCTTCTCGCTTGCTATTTTCCAACTAGGCCAGGCCATTGAGAAGGTTCTGTTTTTTATTTTAGATTAATATGAGGGTACAAATTTTTAGGTTACATTGTTCTTTGTTTTCAATTCTAAGGTAAAGTTCAAGTGAAGAAGGTTCTTATCAGAGAGGCTTATGCAGAAGCCTATGAGGTTCCCTGCAAAGCATTGCCTTCCTGATATTTTCACCTATCTCCTCCCTCCTGCTAGAATGCATACTTGATGACCGTGATCACCCCCAGAAACCTATTACTAGAAGCTAAAGCAAAATGTAAGTTAAAGAGATTTCTGCACCAACTAAATATCCCACTCAAGACTCTTTGTTATGTGAGAATACAAAATCCTATTTGTTTAAGGCACAATTCAAGTTTTCCATTTCAGCCAAATGCAACCTTAACTGATAGACTCTCAAATGATGTTACTCCTCAGGATTCTACCCTCCATTCCTTCCTTTTCAATTAATGTACTCTCCCTGGGTGATGAAACCAAACCCACTGACACAGATACTGATGATGCACACACTGATAGCTCCGCCTCAAACCTTGCTCTCTTCTTTGTGGATGTCTTGAAGTGCTTTCAATTCAGCACATCCAAAGCCTCCACCATAAGTCCCTTCTCCCATGCTCCCTGTGGTTAACACACTCAGTAGTTAGGCAGAGAGAAAATAATCATAAAACCTTCCTACTTACTTACCACGTCGTCCCATAACCAAATCCTCCTCAACTTCATTCAGCCTCCAAATTTCCTTCTTCTTCACCTTGAAGGATATTTCACTGGGTGCAGAATTTTGGGTTGGGGGTTCTTTTCTTTCAAGCTCTATATTTCACCTCACTCTTTTCTTGCATAATTTCTCCTGGGGGCAAATATAATTTAGAGCAGAATACTCTGGGTATATTTTAAAGATGGCTACTTCTTCCTTCTCCTGCCAGAGCACAAAAGGATTTTTCTCTGATCTTCAAAGGACAAGGTAAGGTTCCTGAAGGTCAAAGTCATAAAAGTGTGGGGGCCATGATAATACTAGGTCCTCCTGGAGTTCTTAACTGTCAGTCTTGTCCACTCTGACTTGTCTCTAGCAGCATGTAAATGAAAGTTTGCGTTTTCCTGCCCTAGCCCTGGCTCCTGTAGGTTTTTTGCTCTTGGGCTTCTGCTGTGACAGTTGACAATTCTCTGCATATGCCTGTCTATCTGCTTGGTGTTAGGACATTGGTTTGGCCAGGACTGCAGTTGTCTGACGGATCTAAGAACATCTGTTCCTGTTCTGTTTGCCCAGAAGTTTTTGTTTGTTTGTTTGCTTGTTCAAATATAAAAATGGCTTTCAAGCCCTTTACATGCTGGACTGGAAACCAGCAGTCCTGGATTTCCTCCTGACCCGTCTCGTCACCTCAATACAGCAGCTGTTCTCTGTTCAGGCCCCCATCACCCCGTGTGCAGGTCGCTGCTACAGCCCTTGTACTGCCTCCTTGCCTCTAGCCTCATCCCTCTTGTTTTTGCTCAGAGCAGGTACTGAACACCTGCTGTGTGTCCAGCACCAACTGGGACCGCCAGTGAAGCAGCTGGAGTACTGCTTGGGATAAAGCTAATCAAGTCACTTCTCTGCTTAAAATCCATTGGCTTCTCATGAGGAACAGGTTTAAGTCAAAATTCCACAGAGGGGACCTCGGCGTCCTTCTCTCTGGGCCCTTCTTGTCTCTCAGACCCGTCTCCCACGTCTAACTCTGCAGTTGGGGCAGACCCATCTCTCCTCGAGGTAGCCCAGCCCCTGAGCCTTTACCGTGTACTTCCTCTGCCTGGAATCTCCTACCCTTTCTTGCCTGCCTAATCCTTTCTGATCCTTGGAAGTTCAGCTTAAAAGTCAGTGAGACCTTGCCTGAGAGATACTCTTAAAGAGAAGATGGGAAAGGAGCCACTTACAGAAGAAATCACCTCAGGCTGCGATTGCAAGTTCTCTGATAAGCCCGATGACGTTTATAAAACATGTTTGTTAGAAAACTTAGGCAGGAAAATATAACAATGAAGGGAGAAAAGGCATCCTTGATCTGTCGTCCAATAAAAAGTCCTACTCACGTGATGACAGCTTCTCCGTCATCATCTTTGTCTCAAAGTGATGGTATGATTTAAATCCTCAACATTTCTTAACACATTTAAACACTCTTGGGATCCAAGTGGCTACATGGTTGTTTGTTGTTGTTGTTTTTTATGGATAGTCTATAATTTGTTTAACTCCTCCTGTGTTGCTGAATGTTTTGTTTCCGACATTTATTATCATAACTTATGCTGTGCTGAACTCTGTGTGCACGAAACTTGTCTACATTTCTATTTATTTCCCTGTGAGACATTCTTAGATGTTGACAACTTAGGGAGGATAAGGAGGTTTTTAAGACTCCTGGTGCCTGTTACCAAGTTGCTTTACAGAAATTTAGACCCCTACTCCACCTGCAGTTTGCGTTTTATAACATCCTCATCTCAACCGTGGATCTTTTTAAAAATGTTTGACTTATTTCATTTTTGTGTCCTTTTTTATACACATATTTTAATTTCTTTGCTTATTAATTCATATAAACTTTTAAAAGTGTACTTAATGGCTATTTATGTTTTTTCTTTAATGAGCTAAATTAGACTTAGCCTTAAGTTACAGAAGTGAACACTAATGGTATAGTGAGAAGATTCAGCTTCTTCATTCATTATCAATTTGAGCTACTGTATAAACTCTTTTTTTTTTTGAGACAGAGTCTCACTTTGTTACCCTCTGTAGAGTGCCATGTCGTCACAGCTCACAGTAACCTCAAAGTCTTGGGCTCAAGTGATTCTTTTGCCTCAGCCTCCCAAGTAGCTGGGACTACAGGTACCCACCACAACGCCTGGCTATTTTTTTAGAGACAAAGTCTCGCTCCGCCTCAGACTGGTCTTGAACTCGTGAACTCAGGTAATCCACCCATCTCAGGCTCCCAAGTGCTGGGATTATGGGCATGGGCCACTGTGCCAGCTATATAAACTCTTACATAAGGTTCTTATATAAAGCTATTGGTTACTTGTGAAATTAAGTTCAATTGTTTTTAATTTATTAAAAACACATTTGAAAGAATTCAATTTACTCAACATGAGTGATAGGCTATTGTGTACCAATTTCTCTTACAGACAAGGTATACGAAGGAAAATTAGACATGATTTTCCCTCAAGATGCTTACTACACATTATATCACAAAAGATACAAAACAGAGTGATAGCTGCTAGAGAGGTGGAAATTTAGAGCTCCTTGTGAGCTCAAAGAAGGGCTTATACTTTCCTAGGAAGCAGAGAAGTCAGAGAAGGACTGGGGATTTTTGAGAGGAACAGTAAGGATAAGAAGAAATTCAGCAGGCAGGAAGATGTGGGGGAAAGGTATCAGTTAAGAGTTGCTTTGTCCAATGGATTCCAGTTACTAAGGGACCTGTCTTGCAATGAAGAGGTGAGATGCTTGGTAGGATTGGAAAATAAAGTGCCTTGGGCAGTTGTAGGAGTGACTAGTTTGCAGCAAAACTATAAAGAAGCTCATATGTATTGAGAAGGAATTTGAACTCATCCTATTCTGGGTATGGAGTCAATTTTTTTTTTTTTTTTTTTGAGACAGAGTCTCACCATGTTTCCCTGGGTAGAGTGCTGTGGCATCACAGCTCACAGCAACCTCAAACTGTTGAGCTTAAGTGATTCTTTTGTCTCAGCCTCCCAAATTGCTGGGACTACAGGCACCCGCCACAACACCTGGCTATTTTTTTGTTGCAGTTTAGCTGGCCTGGGTCTGGTTTGAACCTGCCACCCTCAGTGTATGTGGCTGGCACTATAACCACTGTGCTACGGGCACTGAGCCTGGAGTTAATATTTTTTAAAGGAAAATACTATTATACTAATTTTGCAGATGGAGAACTTGAGGTGTAGGGAGGTTGAATAACTGCAAATTCTTGTCATTAGGAAGTGAAAGAATTTGAACCCCTACCCTCAGACTCCCGAGACAGGCCTCTTTTCATCACAGTTCTGTAAAACTTCCCATACTCCACTCATCCTCCTCAAAGCCATAAGAAGCGGACACCAGGAAGGAACTCTGATAGGGACTCAATTGGAGGAACCACGTTCTGTTCAGGTCTCAGAAAGCAAGGCTTGGAAAAGCATTTTTATTCATTACACCCATATTGATAAAAGAGAATTTTTAAACAGATCATTAACGTTGCAAATTTGAAGGAGAGAAAGAAAAATGTCTTTTTTCTTGGTCTTCACAGGATATATTCTGTTCCTTACTAAAAATCCATCGTTTTGAAAGTTTTGGCCATAATCTAGAAAACCAAACCCTGTTTCTGGACATCATCTATGTAAACAAGTTTTGAGTTCTTCTATCAAATTCATCTTCTTTTCCCTTTCAGTGTATTAGCCTCCAAAATGAAAGAAAACCAGGAAATACCATCTGTGTCCTTAGTATTTGTTGCTCTCTTTCCAGCACCTCAAAGGCACTGGAGACACATTGTAAGGGCCATTCAGTTTTTATGAATTATTTCCATGTGAATCACTGGAAACAAGTGATGGGACTTGGATCTTTTTTTCCAAGATACAGCATCTTGGCATTTGAGATAACAGCAGAAGGTGGAGGGTCCTATCTTTTCCCCTGAAGTAGATCATAAGCCCTTCATTTCAGAGGTACCTTTCCTTACCTGATGGAAAGGAATAACCTTATCCTCAAAGACTCAGAGACGCCAAGAAGAATCTGAACTCACAGGCTTTGCTAAGTCCCCCCACATCCTGGTTCATTTCTATCCGATGATACCCCCTTTTGTCCAGTCATACTTCTCCATAGCTGTGAACTTTATCATCTAACTTAGCATAAGACTTCAGCAAACTTTCCATCAAAATACATAGGTTTCACTGTTTCTTTGGGTCTTTATTTCTGAAGGCTCCTGTGCCACTTAACACACACTAAATAAATTTCTACTCTTCTCTCTAGTTAATCTGGCTTTTATCATAAAGGCCTCAGCCATGAACATTGTGATGAATGAGGGAAAGGTAGTACTTTTTCTCCCCTACACAAAGAGTTGAAAGGTTTGATGAGTAAGGAATGTGCTATATTTTGGCAAGCTCTCTGGCAGAGAAATCAACCAGGATGTGAGGGGACTTAGCAATGTGCCTTCTGCCCAGACATACACGTCAGGATGAGCCGGCTTCTCCAGACTTAGGCTGGAATTCATGAAACCCCATGTGGAGACAGTGTTAAGGTTTCTCATGCGATTTAATACACACATAGCCTGCTTACTTCTCAGTAGAGGCCCATGATTAGGGTGACCAGACATCCCAATTTTGGCGGGACAGTCCTGCTTTTCAACAATTTGTCCCGTGTCCCGTGGCATTTTTTAAAAAGTCTTGATTTTTGGAAGGAATGCACGAACGGGCTGGAGAACAAGAAGGGAATATATGATTTTCGGCTGCCATATGGCTATTTCATCAGAATATGAGTTTTATATTATTTTTGTTAATTTTATAATGTTAAACTGTAATAAATAATTGTTGAGAAGTGATTATCCAGAACTGCTTATCAAAGTTTGCCTTGTTGTCAGGCCCTGCCCTGCACCGTCCACTCTGCTCTGCCCCCACTTCGCCCCCCCTCCCCACTCTCCCCCCCCCTGCCCCCCACCATGTTGTCCCGCCTTACAGATATTAGAATCTGGTCACCCTACCCATGATAGGCTATCAGCAGTGTACTCTTAGAAACCCAATGCTCATAGCAATTTAATGGCATAAGATATCTCCAACTTTATCTTCAACTTCTTGACATGACCACTTTTATTTTGACTTATTTTTATCTATAAAATATATCTAAATATTTATACTTATTTTGATTTTCATCAATTCTTTACATTCTGCCTCTTTGCCACATGCTTGAATCTTTTTTTTTTCTTTTTTCTCTATAGAGCATTTCTCCTTTCCTCAAATGGTCTCTACTGGATGTGTATGGGGAAGCTCAATATCCTCAGCTTCATCAGAATCTTCCCTCATGTCCCCATCCCATCTTGCAGGACCCCATTCTGTCCCAGCCAAAGCTATTACTTTAATAGTAGATACCTTAAGAGGCTGAGATGTCAACTTCTATCATAAATTTAACCAACTATATGACAAGGACTTGTGTCTGATTTTCAGCAATTTTAGCCCTATAGTTACAGAAGAGAAGATTCTCCTTCCCAGCACTAGAAGCTTTTAGGTTTTGTATGTGAACCTGGGACCAGGAATTAAAATTCCTGAGCTCATTCTTTTCTGTTATCACTTTGTCCAACAATACTAGGTTCATTTTCCAAAAAACATTCAAAGGCATCACGTACAGAACCACTAAGTTTTTTGCTTCTTTAAAGTGGTCACCCAGGAGTGAGAAAGATAAAAAGGGATTTACTAGGGGAATTGACTCACTTAATTATAGAGGCTGAGAAGTCCTACAACAGGCTATAGGCAACCCAGAGTACCAGGAACACCAGCAACGTGGCTCCGTCCAATCCACAGGCCTCAGAACCAAAGAGGGTGCAATTCTCAGTGTGAGGCTGAAGGCCCGAGAGCCCTCAGGGCAGCTGGTGCAAGTTGTGGAGTCTACAGGTCAGAGAACTTGGAGTTCTGATGTCCCAAGGCAGGAGAAAAAGAGTGTTCCAGAGGAGAAGAGTGCTCCAGCTCCAGAGGAGAGGAAGTGAGAATTTTCCCTCATCCACCTTTCTCTTCCTTCAGATGCCCAACCACATGGATGGTGCCTGTCCACATTCAGAACAGATTTTTCCCCTCTTAGTCCATCAACTCTTACCCCAATCTCCTCCAGAAATGCCCTCACAGACACACCTGAAGCCACCTGGTCACTCTAACGCCAAACCTCCTGGATTTCCCTTTCAGTAGAATAGGGATGGGCTTGATGCTTTTTGAAGCACTGAGAATACATAATGCTTTACCAGCTTTCTGAGTATCCCTCAATCCAGTCATCACTCAAACTCAACCACCACACACTTTTTCTCAAATGATCACTTTTGCATACATGGGGAGGCCTGGAGAAATGATGATGAAAAGTCTGGGCATTTATTATTAGTTTATACCTACCTAGTGGCTGCTCATACTTTTACAGAAAACATAAAGCACACAACCATGAGTTGCATATTCTAAAAATCTACCTCTTTGCATCTGAGACATAATAGCCAGCAAGACAAAGTAACTTCCTTAAAGACACTGCTAAGGATATGAATTTAGTAACTTAAGTATCTAGAACTAGATGATTGTTAAATTATTCAGAATAAGACTCAAAATTAAATGAAGAAATACATGCCTAATATTTAAAGCAAAGGTTTTGTTTTGTCTAGTAGAGTTTAGATGTTGACGATCATGGTATTTTATGTGAGTAAAGATACAATGTTGATTGCCATGATAAACCAGAGATAAATAAACACAATTATGGGAAATTTCTTCTGACATATAAAATCAGATTTGAATTTCTGCTTTGTAGCTTGAAGCCATATATGTAATAATGTTTGAAAGATTTATTGATTCTTCTAGAAGAAAGTGATTTTCCCCAGGAACTAAGAAATAGTACTTTATTGTGGAGAGAACATCTGCTAATCATGACTTTTTTTCTTAATTTGGGAATCTTTAAATGAGCAAAATGAGAGAATTAACCAATAGGAGCAACATTAAGACATCAATAGATAAATGAGCAAAGAACCTAAGGAGAAAATACACAGAAAAGAAAATATAGTTAGATGGATTGGGGAGGGTGGGCGATGAAGGTTTAAGAGTTACTGTTGGAATCCCTCAGGGAGAAAACTGCATTTTGTTTAGTAAAACACAGATGGGCCATTCTGCCTGTGAAAAGAGCCATGGTGATGCAGAACGTGTGGGTCCAGCCAGCACAGCCAGAGCTGAGGGGAGGACCCACTGTCTCTGCTCTGGGGGTGTTGGCAGGTGGCAGCAGGCTTAGAAACCAGCTGGTTAGGGGGTACCCCCCCCCACAGGAGGATCCAGTGGCCAGAGGGGCCAGACAACTCCTAGGGAGACACCTTCAGGTCACCAGCTCAGGGAGTGCAATTGTGTCTCTACCCAGCCTCTGTCTCCCTCCCCTTGCACTTGTGGCTGAGCAAGGAAGCCACCATTTCTGGGCCTGGTCAATTTTATGTAAATTTCCTAGGCCTGGATAATTTCATAAATGGACTTTATCCATTCATTAATATATTAATTCATCTTGCCCCTAGAAAAGGGAGTGTATCTGTTCATTAATGCATTCATTCCCCTTGCCTTTAGGGAAG
>NW_003852515.1:975272-982699 GCF_000181295.1 Otolemur garnettii | reverse complement strand
AGTTCATTCCCCTTCTGCCTAGAGAAGGGAGTGTAACCATTCATTAATGCATTCATTCCCCTTGCCCTTAGGGAAGGGACTGTATCCATTCATTTATGCCCTTACTTATATTGCCCCAGTGGAAGGAACTGTATCCCTTCATTTGTCACCAAGTCTTGGCCAAATGTAACTAGGAAGGACCCATGTGACTATATAATACCGTAGGCAAAGAACCCAGGCAGAGAGATTTTCTGACTTAAGCCTTTCTCTCTGCCAGGAGCTTTAGTGCTTTTTTTTCTGTATTCTTTTCTGTAAAATAAATTCTGTCTTACCACTGATCTATGGTCTGTGGATTCATTTTTCAAATCCCCTAGACTGAGGACCTACTGAAAAAGAAATTCTAGTGTCACTAGGAGGAAGGCTCCCTGAGCTGACCTTATCAGTCCAGGTTTCTCAAGCTTTCCCATCAGAGGCCTCTTTACCCCTGTCTTATGAGATCAGAAACGGAAAGGAGAAAACGAGGTAGGAAGATAAAGGAATCCTCCTCTCGGGAACATCTCCATGTTTCCAGATGTTCCCTCTGATGGTCACTCAGGCCCTGGCTCAGGAAGACGCCTCTCCTGTTCCTGCCTGGGCTACTTTCTTCTTTTACAACTGGCTGCCACCCCCTTGTTCTATGACGCGCTGGTCTGGGTGGCTGGAATGGTTACTTCTCCATTTCCAAGTCTGTAACACATTGGTGAGCCAACTCGGAGCACTTCCACATTATTCATCTGCTGTATTCGTCCAGCTCTAGTTACGTCTGTTCTAAATTAGCTGTCACCTGGGCCCACGTGAACGTCTGCACAGAACATTCTGCCCCAGGGTTTGCTCTCCAGTGAGGACTCTTCCCAGCGCTGGCTCCCATTTCCTCAGCCATGCCCCTTCTGTACACATCGCCAGTCCCTCCTCAGGGACGAAGTGGAGTCCAGCATTGTTTCTGGCATTGGAAGAAAGAGTGCAGCTTCAGAGGGCCTGCAGAGCTCCTCCCAGCCCTCCAGAAGTCAGGGACCCTCGGACTGCCTTCTGCAACCTGCCAACGCAAACACTCAGCGTTTAGCTCTCCGTGTTGATGTTGAATTATTTTACCCTGATTTCCATATGAGTTACATACACTGGGGCATATCTCAAAAACTGGCCTCTAGGCCTTGCTGCCTCTGCTTTTTCACCAACTTTATACACAATTTGCAATGATCATCCCAAGGGAATCCCAGTGCCATCTGTAGTGAAAACCTGCCATCTCAAGTAGGATGTGAGCTCCAGGGAAAACACCTCAAAGAAGGAATATTCTAAGTTAATACATTTTTCTAATTGCAATTAAGTATCTGTTCTTGATTTATATAATATGGTTGTGCTTGGGATCAAGACAGTATTTTCTTAGAATGTCTCTCTCTTTTTGAGAGTTAAAAACAAAAATAACTAAATATGCTTAGTCCTGAAACCCTTTCAAGGCAAGGAAGAGTGGAGAAAGAAACGAAGTGAGAGCTTTGCTTACTTCAATGCTGCTATGTTAAAATCTTTTAGGAACTTGGATATTAATGATATTTAGCTCATCAAGAAATTATAAAGAACAAAAAGATTTTTTTTTCTATGAAAGGCTTGTAATTGTAAAGACAGAAATCAGTCAAGGTAATTAAATAAGCTTCTCCTCTTTTTTTTTTTTTCCTGTGAGCTGTAAAATATTAAATTTATCAAGGTACTCATAGACAACGTGAATCCTAAGATTTCTTCTAGGAAAGAATTTTGAATTCTTTTATAAAACTAAAACGATTTGAGTCTTGTCCTGTTTTCATTCCAATGAGAGAAACAGGGCGGGAGAAAGAGAATGAGAAAGAAGAAGGAGGCGGGAAGTGAGGAGAAACACACAGGCTGATGACGAAAAGAGAGAGAGATCAGGAGATTAACCAGCAAAGATTTGTTATGGGTTTCCTCTGTGCCCAGCGCAGTGCTAAAAAGAAAAAAGAAGAGAAGAAAGAAAGAAGGAAGGAAAGCAAAGAGAACAGCCTGGTGGTTTCTGAACTGGAGGAGGTCTGGGTTAACCTGTGCTCCCTTGAAGCCCTCTACCCTTCAACATTTTATTGAGCTAAAATCTGCAGTTCACGGTTCTCCATGACACTTCATTAAACCCTCACAAATATTTCCTAAAATTTAATAATCCCAGACATAAAATCATACTGGGGCCTGTAGAAGCTCTTGCCAGGCCCACACTCATATAGGGAATATTCTCTGGAGTCGGAAGAACTAGGGCTGAGAGCCAAATTTCACCTGTGGGCTAAAGGTTTGCCAAACCCGAAGTAATTTAAGACATTGATCCAACAAATATTCTGCAGTGTGTGGTCATGTCCTGAGTTCACAGTTTTATGTACTGGAAAATAAATGAATGTAATCAAGGATTACTTTTGTATGGCATGCCAGCCTATTTATATTTCTAAAAGGTACATTAAATGAAAAGTGCTCAATTACAGATGAAATATATAATAGGTGCCTATTATAAATTTTAGCAAAGACTCAATTCATTAAAATTAGTGAGTAAAGCATTTTTAAATTGCAGAACTAGTTCAATATTATTTCCAGCTAAAGACAGACTTTAAAAGGCATCAGCTCCTCAGTGTTTACTGTAACATATAAGGTTTTCTGATTTATTCAATGACCAGGATTTTCTGGATTGTTGACATTGTTTTTCTCTCTTAATCCTTTAAGAACTAGAACTGTCTCCCTCCCTCTCTTCCTTTCCCTCTCTCCCCCTCTCTTAGTTTTCTGATACCAGTGATTTCCAGAAAGGGCCAGAAAACAGGTCTAGAAAAAAGCACAGCAAAGAAATATGAAATATATCTTTGCTTAGAAGGTTAGAGGAAAGGTTTTATAAAGCTTTAGTTTTCTTATTTAGCAACTGTGTTCCATAAATTTATCTATCAGTTAGACCTTTAAATTAAAAGGAGGAAAAAAGATTTAAGTATAAATTTCTTCATATTTTCCCAGAACCTATTTGCATTTTGTGAAATTATTTAACTGAAACTACGAAATTTTTCTTTATATAAATTGTTTTGAAGGCTTTACTATTTCATAGAACATGTTTTTTTTCTGAAGTCTTAGGGCCAAATGGTTTTCAAAGAAAGACATTTTTGGCTTATAATGAAAATCAATGGAAAGAAATTTACGGATACTGTTGTCAAGAAGGCAATTATTTCAATATTCTGTTATACATTAATAATTTGGGGCTTTGGAAAGATTTTTGGACAAAGCAATTCCCACTGAAATTCCTTCATGTAAGATCTCAGTAATAAAATGGAAACCCACTCAGTGAGCCCTGATTTGCCTCCTGCAATCTTCTCTTTAAAATACTCACAAAAACAAGAATGAGGCACAAAGTTGCAAGAGCTCTGAGTGCTAGAAATATGACTCAACATCCACGGGAAGAATTTCAGCAACCAGAGTGCAGGCGGGCCTCAAGTGAAAGGGCGGGAGTGAACTAGGAAGACCACGCTATCTCACGTGCAGCCCCTCTTCCACAGCTGTCAGCCCCCTAGATCACCAAATCCCTCTTGCAAGAAAACAAGGTCAATTCATTAACACAGGAAACCCTTCCTTCCTTAGAAACATTCATTCTAACTTCAGGGACTATAATTTCAGCAACACAAGAGAGCTGGAGAGGAAGTGGCGGCAGTGGTTCCATTTATCTGATTCCATATAGTATCCATCTGTTTATGACAAAGGCTATGTTAGAATTCAGGATGAAATGAGGAAGAATACCCAGTCTTTGTTATTGAGTAGAGTGGCAAAACAACTCACAAAAAAAATCACTACATAAAAAGCATCCCAGAAAGGATTCCCCAAGGCCTGAAAACTAACGAAGAGCGTTTCAAGTTGACCATCACAACGCCCTTCTCTCATTTCTTCTTAGTCACTCAGCTCTGCCTTTGAATTAGGCATATGGCCGTGGCCACCTAGAATGAAAGGCTCTCTCTTTTTATTTCTGTAACATGAATCTTCGTTGGCATACTGGAGCTAAGAGGGCAGCCTCAGACAGCCATCTTTCCTGAATTGCTTTATGTGATAAAATGATACAATTTTCTTTGACACTGTTACTTGGGAGCTTCATCAGGAAAACCGAAATCTAACTGATACAAAGGGTTAGTCATCAGAGAGGAGAAGGAAGAAAGTACATGGCTTAAAAGATGAGCGCAGATATATGAGGGGCGAGCAATGCATTCTGCCATTGCAGTTTGCCACACCCTATTTCTTTTTTTTTGTTTGCAGATTTTGGCCAGGGCTGGGTTTGAACCCACCACCTCTGGTAAAAGGGGTGGGTGCCCTACTCTTTTGAGCCACAGGTGCTGCCCTCCTATTTCTAATAAAACATGTAAATTCTGCTTCAGAATCACAGAATTCTGCTCTTCATTCTAGAAGAACCGCAATAAATAAATGAAACTGTGGCTCAAGAAATTCAGCAGATAACCTGCACACCATCCAGTGTTCCAGCGGGAAATAAACTAACAGCGATGGTGAGGGTCCCCAAGAGAAAGCACCTGTAGTAGGTATGTACAGGCTGTCCCCGGGTTCTGAAGGAGATGGGTTCTGTGGGTTGGTTCTTAAGTTGAATTTGTATGTAATTTGGAACAAGTACATTACATTTACCTATTATCTGTCATAGCCTCCATTTGTAAGTGTGAGTTATTCTTAAGTCAGATGTTTGTATCTCAGGGAGTGCCTGTATGTAATGGTCACAAGGATCGAGGTAGGAAAAAAATGTCATTCATTTTCCTTGTAAAACAGGTTTCATTTTGTGCTCAAGTTCCATCTTCACTTGATGCTAGAAAACATACAGGATTGGACAGTGAAGTTTGTGAACTCATCTTAGAAAAAGTGCCACACACCTCACTGCTGAGTAGCACTATGGTCACCTTCAAAGCACTCCCCTTGGGAAGCTGTGCACTGACACCAGAGCCTACTCCACCCTTCAAAGCACTTTTCCCAGGATGAGTTCACGAACTTAATTATCTTATCTCATACAATGACAGTTCTGGTGGCCATTGCAGAAAAGGAGCTCCAAATTTGCCTATTTCAGTGTGCAGAGTTTAGGATGTGAGCCCTGCCTCCTCATGTTCATGCCCTTGTAAACTCATGCTGCTCCCTCTGAGGAGTGGTGGGACCAGTGACTTTCTTCTAATCAATAGAATACAGCAAAGGTGGCAGGGAGTCACCCAACTGCTTATGTTGCCTTCTATAAGTCACTGTCTGCTAGCAAGTATAACGTAGAGATTTTCATCTGCTGGCTTGATGAAGAGACATTGGGAGGGCAGACCCTGGAAACTGAGAGCAGGCACTGGGAGCTGAAGGCAGCCCCTGGAAGCTGGAGGCAGGACCAGCAAGTGGCCAAGATCTTCAGTCTTGAAAGGAAATCAATTCTGCCAGCATCCTGAGTGAGCCTGGAAGTACATTCTTCCCCAGTCAAGTCACCTTGAGAGACAACCCAGCCTAGCAATGCCTCTACTTCTGACCCATAGGAACTATGAGATAATAAATGGGTGCTATCCCATGCTGCTAGTCTGTGGTAATTGTTGCAAGAATGGATAACTAATCCACCTATTCAAGGTAATTTAGTCACTTCCAGTTTAAAACTCATTAATTTTTACTTTATCTCTGAATTTTGAACCATAGTTAAGAAAATCTTTCCCTACACAAAGGTTAAAGAGAAATTCATCTATATTTTCTTCTAGTACAGCTGGCTATTTATATCTAAGGGGATAGCCTCTGAAGATGCAACCAAGCATAGATCAAACCCACTCAGGTGCAGGATACAGCTACAACAGCGATTCTACCTAACAAATGCAGACATTGTAACCCAACAGTTTGTACCCTCACATTAATCTGAAATAAAAAAAATAAGTAAAAATTAAATAAAAATAACACAAATTAGGAAGTGATACAGTACAATGACTATGTACATAGCACTTACTTACATTGTATTAAGCATTATGAGGAATCCAGAGGTTATTTAAAGTATGCTCGTGCATAACAATATCTCAGTTAACAACAAAGACTGTGGTCCCATAAGATCATAATATTGTGTTTTTACTGTACCTTTTCTATGTGTAAACACACAAATACTTACCATTGTGTCACAACCACCTACATGTTCAGCACAGTCACATGCTGTACATGTAGCAGCCTGGGAGCAACAGGCCGTACCAGGCAGCCTGGGTTCTGCCCTCTGGGTCTGAGTCAGAACACTCTGTGATGCTCACATGATCACAGAACTAGGTAACAAAGCACGTCTCAGGAAGTGTCTCCATTTGTTAAGAGATGCATAACTGCATACAGGAAGTGTGTGCATGTTTTATGCAAATGCTAAACTATTTTTTTTTTTTTGGCCGGGGCTGGGTTTGAACCCACCACCTCTGGTATATGGGGCCAGCGCCCTACTCCTTTGAGCCATAGGTGCGTCCACAAATGCTGTGCTATTTTATACAAAGGACTGGAGCATCTGTGCATTGTGTTGTTCACAGCGTGTTGGGGGTGGGGGATCTGGAAGCAGTGCCCTGTGGATCCTGGGGGAAGACTATACTTGTGTGGTTTCACCTTCTACTTTTAGATCTCTACTCCATTTGGAGTTTATTCTCGTGTTTGGTGTGAGACACAGAAGTGATTTTAACGTTCTCCATGTTGGTCTCCCATCCCTGGGTATCTTCCTCCTTACCATCCTCCATCTTGTATCCCTCTGCCTGATCAATCTTACTAAAATGCAGTTTCCCTTACTTCCTCTTCTTCTCTTACTCAAGGGCCACAAATGGACTCTTGCCGTCCAGTGCATCAGATCCAAAGGCTTCATGCAACAAAGTCCTCTTCAATGTGTACCATCTAACATACTCAGTTCCTTCTCCATAAACCTAAAACGCACCTATTCTCCAGTCTTTCAGCTAGTCTTCTAAATGTCTCCTGCCTTTTGGGATTTTGATTGCACTGTTCTTACTTTTTCTTTCTACCTATACAAATTCTAGAACTCCTTAAGTCAATATATTTGAAGAAAAAAATGCTGTAATTTTACAAATTTTATACGAACTATACACCGACTGATCTAAGGAATTTTATACCTAAAATTCCAGGTATAAAATACATTTTTTAAAAACTGCATTAATAGTACATTATCATCAAATTGCTTAAAACCAATGGTGAGGAAAAAGAACTTGAGGACTCGGTGCCCATAGCCTGTGGTTAGGGTGCCGGCCACATACATGGGAGCTGGTGGGTTCAAATCCACCCAGAGCCTGCTAAACAACAGTGACAACTACAACAAAAAAATAGCCAGGCTTTGTGGCAGGCGCCTGTCGTCCCAGCTCCTTGGGAGGCTGAGGCAAAAGAATTGCTTGAGTCCAAGAGTTTGAGGTTGCTGTGAGCTGTGATGCCACAGC